>NW_012142857.1:3803347-3805904 GCF_000956105.1 Propithecus coquereli | reverse complement strand
TGAAATATCTGTAATTTGTCCTTTTCTTATTTAACAAATAATTGAGTTTTTTTCTTTGATTTGCAGGACTTCTTTATACAGTATAGATGGTAGTCCTTTGTTAGATACATGTACTATAAATTTTTCCCCCATCTGTGATTTGCCTGCTTACTTTTCAATGATGTCTTTTGATAAGCATTTAAAATTTTGGTGGTTTACTTTATATATACAGGTTTTGAGTATCCCTTATCCAATATGGTTGGGGCCAGAAGCGTTTCAGATTTTTTTGGATTTTGGGGATATTTGCATTATATACTCTCATGAGTGTTTCCTTTGAGCACCATGTTGACACTCAAAAAGTATGAATTTTGGAGTGTTTTGGATTTTTGATTTTCAGATTTGGGATGCTCAACCTGTATTTCTTTATGGCTAGTGGTTTTTTTTGTCTTAAGGTCATGAAAATATTCTGTGGTTTCCTCTAAGGGTTTAAGATTCTGTTTCCCATTGAGGATGGTATGAGATCATGGTTGAGGCTTATTATTTCCATATTGTTGCAAGGTAGATTAACTTGATGCCTTGGAAAATGAGTTGACTGTATATGTGTGGATCTATTTCTGGACTCTTCTGTTTCACTGATTTTTCTTTTTTCATATGCCCACTCTATACTCTTTTGGTTACTAAGTTTTGTAAACCAGTCTTGAGATAAGTTTATGTAAGTCTTCCAGTTTTCTTTTTTTCTGTCTTCAAGATTGGTTTGGTTATTCTAGTTCTCTTTTGTTTCTGTATGAATTTTAACATCATCTTATCAATTCTTTTTAAAAACTGCTAAAATTTTCATATGGATTACATTGAATCCATATATCAAATTGAGAAGAATGGACATTGAAAAAATACTGAGTTTCTTCCACTCTATTAACACGGTCTGTCTTTGTTTATTCATGGCTTTTTCATTTTACTAAGCAATATTTTGCAGTTCTTAGTGTAGAGGTCTTGAGTATCTTTCTTTTGATGTGTAGTTGTTGTTGCAAGTGTATGCCTTGAAATTTCATTTTCCAGTTATTTTTTGCTTGTATATAGAAATACAGTTAGTGTTTGTATGTGGACCTTGCCTTTTGACCGTGTGTCTTGAAATCTTGCTAAATTTACTTACTAGTTCTAGTGTTTTTGTAGATTTCATACAGTTTTTTTATATAGGTAGTCATATCACCAGAGAGTAAAGTCAATCTTTCTTTCCAATCTTTGGGTCATTCATTCACCCTTTCAATGCCTTTCTTTCTTTTTTTTTTTTTTGCCTTATTGCGCTGACTTGAACATCCAGTGCAGTGAATAAAAATAGTGACAGTGGACATCCTTGTCTTATTCCGAATTGTGAGGAAGAGATTTAATATTTTCCTATTATATATAATACTAGCTAGGTTTTTCATAGATCTCCTTTTCAGATTGAAGAATTTTTTCTTTTCTAGTTTCGTTGAGTTTTAAATTATGGATAGGTGTTGAATTAACATTGTTAAATGCTTTTTTTCCTTGCTCATTTGAGAGAATCATAGGGATTTTCTCCTTCATTCTGTAAATGAGGTACATGATTTTTGAATGTTAAAGCAATTTTGCTCCTATAGATAAACCCTACTTGGTGATGATGACATTTTCTATATATGTTGCTGGTTGTGATTTGCTGATATTTTGTTAAGCAGTTTTGCATCCGGTAGTAACAGACATTTGCTGTGTATTAATGCAGGGTCTTGGGCCCAAGCCAGTTTCTTGTCCCTGTCCCAATGTCAGACAGCTTTTGCTTCTCATTTTTAAGCATCAGTGTACCTTTGTCTAGGACTGGTGGTAGCAATGTTTCCTGCCTTCCTCTAGCTGTAGACTATGGTTAATGTTTCATGGTGAAAGGCTTGTTTGTATGTGATGGGTAGGCAAGTAAATTCTGTTTCACAAACACCTTTCCATCCCCACCCAATAGCACATGGCTTTTGTTCTACTCTTCCCCTTGAGGCAAGCAGGAGATCTTTGCTTGGCTCATGGGAGGCTTTCCTACATGTCACCTCATGGTTCAAGGCATTTGCTTCATATGAGATGCCACCAAGGGGGAGGAGCTCTCTTCTCTTTCTTGCCTTTTTCAAGAGCCCTCAGTTGAGGCCCTTGGAAAAGAGTTTGTGAATGA
The DNA here is from genome assembly GCF_000956105.1 of Propithecus coquereli. Classification (NCBI taxonomy): domain Eukaryota; kingdom Metazoa; phylum Chordata; class Mammalia; order Primates; family Indriidae; genus Propithecus; species Propithecus coquereli. Next base: position 3,803,761 of record NW_012142857.1, on the reverse strand, counting down.
GTGCAGATTCCCTTTGTGTCTGTGGTTTCCAGGGATTCTTAATTGTCATCCTGATGATACTTGGACTTTAATCTTTACTTTTACCTTTAATATTTATTTAGCAGATTGACTGTGACTGTGTTTCCTTTGCATCTGTAGGTTGGTATCTGTCATCACTTTTGAAAAGTTTCTGGTGGGGTACAGTGGGTCATGACTGTAATAATCCCAGTGCTCTGGAAGGCTAAGGCAGGAGGATTGCTTGAGGCCAGTAGTTCGAGACTAGCCTGGGTGTTAACATAGCAAGACCCTGTCTCTACAAAAAATAAAAAAAGCTGGGTGGTGGTGCACATCTTTAGTCCCAGCTACTTGGGAGACTGAGGCAGCAGGATTGCTTGAGCTCAGGAGTTTGAGGCTGCATTGAGCTATGATTACACC
>NW_012142857.1:3789184-3792262 GCF_000956105.1 Propithecus coquereli | reverse complement strand
ATTCATATATAAGTAACCCTCACAGTTCAAACTTGTGTTGTTGAAGGTTCAACTGTATATATCCTAGCTCTGCTGAAAAAGCTATGAAGCAGTGAAAACGCTATAGCACTGAGCACACTTAATACCCAAATTGTGGTTTCTGCTTGCTTCACTAAGAAGCGACAGGCAGGATTCTTTAGAATAATAGCTATTTAGATCTGGCAGTAGGAAATACGTAAGATGAACTTGTAATATTTTGGTATACTAGAAAGCAAGGAAGCTGTCAAACTACTGGCTACCAAACGATCAAATTTAAAGGATTTCCCATTGACTAAAGTTTTTATTATCAAAAAGGGCAGTAAAATATTTTACTATAATTGATTGAAAAATTTCACTACGATTGATTGAAACACATTGAATATATTAAACCCATTAGCTCCTAATCACATGACCCTACCTCCTCCCCTCAGACCTTATTTAGAGATCATTGGAAGTAGGGCACTGATTTCTTATTCTGAAAATTAACAATTAAAATGAAAGTCTTAAGCATCTAACCTGACTTTGCTTAAATGAACCGTATTTTAGGGTAAACAGCCCAAGTTGGTGAGGAAAAATTTTATAGAGAAAGAATTATAGTGAATAAATGTAGGTGGACTAGAACTGGAAAACAACCCTAATAAAATAATAGATTCAAGCAATGATCATTAATGGATGAAGATATAATGAGAGAAGTGTACATTGCACAAACTTGTGCTATATATCACCAACTGATCAATCTTAGCTTTGCTGAAGTGGACAGTGAAACACCGTGGGCTTCCTGATGTATGATATGAACCAGATATCATCGATTGTCGATAGTCGAAATCAAATCTAAATGTGTAGAGCTAACCTCCATTTATAGGATAGAGGAACAAGTTAATGACACTACAAAAAACACAGTTCTAGAATGTAAGGTCATCTAGAGAATGGCTGACTTTTTCTTCTCAATTGTAGTGAAGGAGGAAGAAAATGGAGGAAGGACTACTCTAGATTAAAAAAGCCTTAGGAGACATAATATCCGCATGAAATGTCAACCCTGTTTTGGATCCCTACTCAAATCAACTGTAAATGAAATTGTTTGAATCAGCCAGGCAAATATGAATATGACTGGGGTTATAGGTGATTCCAAGGTATGATAATGATTAGGAAAGAAAGTCTCTGTATTTTTAATAGGTGGATACTGAATTACGTAGAGGTGAAATGACAATATCGGGGATTTGCTTTTTTTTTTGTTTTAAGAAAAATTATGATAGAACCACATTTTAATCAGTTTAATAAGTGGAAGAAACAGAGCTATTGGAAAAATTAAATAACACATGTGAAAATGATTTCCAACATAGTCTTCTGTACTAAGTCAAACTATAATATCAGTCAGGTCAACTAAAGACTTCTTCACATCTTTCTCAGGAACAACATACTCCATTGACATAATATTAATAGATTCAGTGAACTAAGCAAGGTGAAGATGAGGTATTAAGAAATAGGAGCTTCAGCCCAGAAGAGAGGTGAAGGAAGTTCCTAGGACACCACTAATGGAACAGGTCAGTTAGTTCAGTCTGGAGTTGGAGGATACTGGGCTTTAGGATTCAAGGGCTCCGTGAATAGAAGAGAAGTAGTCGATTTCTGATGGCTGTGTGGAAAATTTAATTGTGGGTCTGGAGGGGAGTGTGGGGAGAATTTGTGGTAGGTATATAGAAAGCTAAGCAAATGAAAAAGTAAGACAGTTAACTCTGGGGAAAACAAAACACTGCAAAAAGAAACGTCGTAGTTTACTACTGATCTCACTATATATACACAATTACTTAATTGGGTGATTTTCACAATTGGAGGAAAAGAAGTAAGTGATGTAAGGGAACTGAATCCTCATTTTCCATAGGAAAACCAATAGATAATACCTAAATTTGATATTTTAAGAGTTACTATTATAAGCCTGTGACTTGGGTATAAATACCAAAAATAAAAGTGAAAAGATTTTAAGGAATTGTACCTCGTTGTGGGAAGAGAAACTATATTGGACTTTACTTACTATGCACATTGTTACTTAGATAAACATATATGTTAAAAAGAGACTGAATTAAAGATCCTCTCAAGTGCGAGTGAAAACCAAACCTTTTCTTCACAGACTCTATTTATTTTTATTTCTTTATTCTTGTTTACTTCATATTTGATGCATTTCTCCTCCTTATAATAACTTAAGATTTTGTTTTTGATACTTAGTTATGAAATTTTAAAACTTTGGAGGGGGTGAGCTTGTTAATTTTTTATGTATTTTTCTTAAATCTTTTGAGAATAGATTAAAATCCTAAAAAGTGAGAAAAACTTTCTTTTATTGACCCTATTAAGAGTTAAAAATAAAGTAGTATTGGTAGTGAAAAATTGTTCAAAGTGGTGAGAAAGATTTTACTTGCAAAATTATTATATTTGCCAATAAGACTGGGAGTCCTCATAGTCTTGTTTTTAGAAGAATTTGTTTCCATGATTTCTTTAAGTTAGTAACGATAACATTTTCATGGGTGGAAAAGACTTCAGAAAGTCTGTTGTTGAAAGTAATAATTTGAATTTCTATATCCCATTTTATAGTTTGCTTTCTATAATATGTTGAAATTATTACTTGATGTTAAGTTGGTCTGTGCATCATCTTTTCACTGTCTTTGCTAGGTTTGGCACAGGAGGCTGTTTTCCTGGTGTGGCTTGCTGCCTTTGGTAAGAACATGTCGTCCATCTTGCCATTCACTCCGCCAGTTGTGAAGAGACTGCTGGGATGGAAGAAGTCAGCTGGTGGGTCTGGAGGAGCAGGTGGAGGAGAGCAGAATGGGCAAGAAGAAAAGTGGTGTGAGAAAGCAGTGAAAAGTCTGGTGAAGAAACTAAAGAAAACAGGACGATTAGATGAGCTTGAGAAAGCCATCACTACTCAAAACTGTAATACTAAATGTGTTACCATACCAAGGTAAGTGTCCTTATATCCCAAGTTTGATGATCATACTTTTGGAAATTGTGTAAAGGAATCTGAAGGAAAGTTATTGAATTTGTGTTCAAGTCTTCTATAAATAGTGATGATTA
>NW_012142857.1:3786997-3789134 GCF_000956105.1 Propithecus coquereli | reverse complement strand
AGACTTTGTTAAATAATGGCAGATTGAACCACATGTATTTCCTTTTTTTCCCATATCTCACTAAAGTGAAAGCAAAGGAAAGAAAAGCATAAGATCTGAAGGAATGGGAGAGGGAGTAACAGTGGAAGAGAGGTTACTCATATTTTGGAATGTTAATTACAGAAATGTGTTACCTGACAGCAGTATTAGAAAAGCTGAAATCTTCAGTTCCTGCATAAGGGACTACAGACAAAACAAGGAAAAAAATAATCAAAGAAATAATAAAAATTGTCAGAATGTAAGGATCCATTAAGTGCCCAGAAATGGTAGGTAAAAAAAAAAAAAAAAAAAATGAACACCCACTTTTACAACATTATGAAATTTCAGAGCCACAGATGATGAAGAAGGTACTAAAAGCTTTGGAGAGAAAAAAAATTAATCTCAATTAAAGGATCAGGAATAAAAATTGTATTGGCCTTAAAGTATCAACAGTGTATTCCAGAAGACTGAGGCAGTGCTTTTTGAATTCAATATGAACTGATAAAGAAGGACCTGTAGGAAATAAATGAAAAAAAAAATCAAGGTACACAACAGGATGTGGAACATGCTAGGAATAAGGTGGTGGAATGTGGATAGATTTATGTATACGTGTTTGTATTTTAAAAATAACACTGAATAGACAAAACAGCATAATAAAAATGGTTCCTGTGGGGGATAGAAGACATGGGGTACACAGAGATGAGGCTTCTGAATAGAGTGTACCTTGTTATATAGTTTGACTTTGGAATACTTTTATAAGTGTTTTATATACTCAATATACAATTTAATCAAAATGAAAAACCCATAAAAATTGAAGACGGAAATGAACTGGCCTAATTATATCTCATGTTGGTGATAACCATACAGAGCAAACTTATTTCAGGTGGCTTTACAGCACAGTGTTTTGATTGTCCATCATTGATGGACAGATGGAGCTGCAAGGAAGTCTTAAACTTTATTCAGTAATCTTAGTATTAGGAGTAATATTGGTACTATTTGAAACTATTTTGTGTACATTGTAGGATAATGCACATAAATAACTATGTTTGTACAAAATCAAGATTTTTAGTGTTAGAGAAAAGGAAACAAGAATAAATCAGACTTTGTAGTGGCATGAATAGTGCCCCTCTCCCCCCGCCAAAGATAAGTCCATGTCCTAATTCCCAGAACGTGTGAATTTATTTGGAATAAGCTTTATTGAGTATGTGATTAAGTTGAGGATCTTGAGATGAAATCATTCTGGATTATCTTGGTGGGTCCTACATCCAGTGACAGGTGTCCTTATAGAGGACACACAAAGAAGAGACAGAGAAGAGAAGGTGACATGAAGATGGAGGCAGAGATTGGAGTGATGCAGCCACAAGCTAAGGGGGAAGCCAAGGAATGCTGGCAGTCACCAGAAGCCAGAAGAGGCAGGGAGCCTTCTCCCATAGGAGGAGAGGAGGTGGGCTCTGTCAGTGCTTTATTTTGTACTTACAGCCCCAGAACTGTGAAAGAATAAGTTTCTGTTGTTTAGGTCATCAAGTTTGTGATAACTTGTAGCAGACTCAGGAAACTAAAATTCGATTCGTTTAAGCAAAGTCAGGTTAGATGCTTAAGACTTTCATTTTAATTGTTAATTTTCAGAGTAGGAAATCAGTGCCCTACTTCCAATGATCTCTAAATAAGGTCTGAGGGGAGGAGGTAGGGTCATGTGATTAGGAGCTAATGGGTTTAACATATTCAATGTGTTTCAATCAATCGTAGTGAAATTTTTCAATCAATTATAGTAAAATATTTTACTGCCCTTTTTGATAATAAAAACTTTAGTCAATGGGAAATCCTTTAAATTTGATCGTTTGGTAGCCAGTAGTTTGACAGCTTCCTTGCTTTCTAGTATACCAAAATATTACAAGTTCATCTTACGTATTTCCTACTGCCAGATCTAAATAGCTATTATTCTAAAGAATCCTGCCTGTCGCTTCTTAGTGAAGCAAGCAGAAACCACAATTTGGGTATTAAGTGTGCTCAGTGCTATAGCGTTTTCACTGCTTCATAGCTTTTTCAGCAGAGCTAGGATATATACAGTTGAACCTTCAACAACACAAGTTTGAACTGTGAGGGTTACTTATATATGAAT
>NW_012142857.1:3785056-3786947 GCF_000956105.1 Propithecus coquereli | reverse complement strand
GCCCTCCCCTCTGCCCTCCCCTCCCCTCTCCTCTCCTCTCCCTTTCGAGACAGGGTCTTGCAATGTTGCCCAGGCTGGTTTTGAACTTCTGGCGTCAAGCAATCCTCCTGCATAGTCCTCCCAAAGTTACTAGGATTACAGGCATGAGCCACTGTGCCCTGCTTTCTTTTACTATTTAAAATGTAGCCACTAGAAAATTTAAATTACGTATGTGGCTCATTACATTTTTATAGAGGTTGTATTAGCTTTAAGATAGGTACTATTATTGATATTATCACCATTTTACAGCTGAGAAAACTGGGGTATGTCAGACGTTCATGCAGCTAGTAAGTAGCATCCCTGGGATTTGAACCTGGCTGACTGGCTTCAGAATCTGTTCTCTTAAGCATCACACTGTGTATGTGTTCTTCATATATTAAGAATATTAAGTCATTTTCCTGTTGTTTCTTGAAAATATTGAAGGATTTTTTAGTAGTGGGGTGACATGGGATATGTGTTTTAGAAAGATGATTTGAATCAAAGAAGGTAAAAGGTGAAGGTTGGGAGACTAGTTAAATGTGTTGATAGTTTAATAGAGAAAGGCATTGGTGCTAAATGCTTCATTCTAATCCTGTCCAATGGACTTATTGGTCAGGCACAGATAGCTCTGTTGACTGTATAAGGAGCTCAAGCTTTATTGGTGGATCTTTTTAGGTCTGCAGATTAGCACCAAATTGTTATGTGCAGTGTAGTATATTGTCATGATTAAGAACTTGTTCTCTGGCATCATACTGGTTGATTCAAATCCTAGCTTTGGCACTTAAAAGTTGTATTATCTTATTATGTTGTCCTTTGCATTCATAATACCTTTCTCGCCCTAATCACCTACCCCTCCCCCCCAATCTCTCTGCCAACTCCTTCATTTGTATTTCTTAGGCTTTTTGCCTTCTGAACTTGGCTCTCCCTGAACTCTCTTACCCCATATACCAGAATTCTGTTACCACTCAAACATTGGATCTTTCTGCTGGGCTTCAGACCTTTGTTTCCACCTGCTTATTGCGTACCTCTTTCTCGAAGTTCCATAGACACATCACATTTAACTTGACTAAAACAACGCTTAAGTTCCTCTAGTGTTTCATATTTTGCCCAGTTGTTTTTGTTGAACTACTTGTTTAAGCAAGAACATGTCATTCGTAACTCTTTATCATCAAACTCTGTGCATTCTGTCTCTCCAATATCTATTCCTTCCTTCTGTGTATTCCAGTTCTCTACTAGTTGATCTCTCTGCCCTTAGAAATTTCACCCTCCTTCCCTATCCCCCACTGTCAGTCCCTTGCTACAGAGGGTTTCTCTTCTTCCCACTCTTCCCAGCCCCAAACTGAAAAGTATAGTTTGCAGACGAATAATACAGAATGGATTTGAGAGCAAACAGGTAAATACAGGCATAATACGATGCAAAAAAAAAGTTGAATGCAAGAAGGAATGAATAAATGACAAAAGCTGCCTTACAGAAAGCACAAGTGTTTCCTAAGGAAAACCTTCATTGACACCTAAGGTAAAGTTAGGTATTGTTTCTTTGTGTATGTACCTGTAATTCTCATTACAATTTCTCTTAGGTTATTTGTCATGTATATTTTAGTCATAGCAGTCTTCTTCACTAGTCTTTGACCATCCTGAGAAGAGGGATTTTTTTTTTTTGATTCATTCCTCCATCCCCTGTGGTTTAGCATAGTGGTGCACGCCTAACAAATATATGTTTTTTCAAACTAAAATATTGGAATTACAGAGATATTAGAGTGGGAATGTAGTTTGTGTAGATGATAAAGGAATCTTAATATCTAATTTATGAAAATTAGCTAGTTCTTTGGAAATTATTTCAGTGTACATTAATTAAATAATTTTTATCTTAGGA
>NW_012142857.1:3782302-3785006 GCF_000956105.1 Propithecus coquereli | reverse complement strand
ATTTTCTGTAGTATTTCTCAGAGCTGGGTTTCTAAATCTTTTCCATTCTTCTCAAATCTTAACTCTCTAGTTCTGTCTTCACTATACAAGTAAGTGATTTTGTCTCTTTATTTTGAAATGAAAGCCATTCACATTAATTTGAGCTCCTAGATTTGGGGGACAATTTACCATTGAAAGGGAATGAGGATTTTTTTTTTTTTTTTGACTACCATGGAGTAGTTGTCTGTAATACAAGACTCTTTCCTAGAAAAGCCAAGTAACTTACAAAATTCATATATTTAGAAATAGAGAACTATGGAAGTAAAAATGATTAAAGAAGGTAAAATTCTGGATCTGGAGGAATACCTTTTACTAGTGAGCTGAGAGGTCTGCAGCTGAGTATGAGGTGTAGTTTTTCATGGACACAGACTAGAGGAGGGAGGCCTTTGGGCTGGAGCCTGAGTGGCAAATTGGAAATGTGAAGGACCTTTAAACACAGAGAAAGGACCCCTTCAGTGTGCTAAATTCCATAGTTCAACTGGGCGGAAGAGATAAACCAGAATTTTAGAAAAGGAGATTGGGATTTCTTCTAGTCCTGTAGTGTTGAGATAAAGATTCTCTAGGGGAAGGGACCTTTAGAACAATAGGTGAGAGTTGAAAGCCTTTGAGGAAGTGGTGAATACACACTGATGATTTTCAGCACACCCAGTTTCTTCCTCCTCTAGACATTTGCCAAATTCTGAAGTTGCATAGGCTAAAGAGCTAAACCAAAAATATTTTTAAAACAAAGCAATTCTTACAGTATCTAGGGACCTAGAAGATAAAGATCTATTTGCTGGCTAGCCTTTCACATGTCCCTTGGAACAGGGACAAACCAGAGGTAGTCTTGTTTATAACAAAACTACTACTTAGCAGTGTTCTGTGATTCTGGCATTATGGAAGAAGTAGTAAAAGTATATGTATGAAATGGTAATAAGTAAAGGATGAATAAGGAACTATCTAGGGTAACCACTGAAAGTAAAAGAATGTATAACAAATGAATAGAGAGAAAAATTGAAATAATAGAATATGATAAATTCAAAAGAAGGCAACAAAGAAAGAGGCATCATAAAATAGGCAATGAAATTAGTAATTATATTAAATGGAAATGGACTAAATATTCTAAGTAAATGGCAAAAATTATCAAACTGGACAAATAATAATCCCTCAACTGTTTGCTTCTTACAGGAGACAAACCTTAAATGTAAGTACCCAGCAAGGTTGAGAGAAAACAGTGGGAAAAGTTATACCATCAGAAAGCTAACCAAAAGAAAGAAGTTGTAGCTGTGCTAATCAGGCAAAGTAGATTTTAATACAAGAAGTATTACTAGAAAAAGGGAACTACATTTTATGATGGAAGGGGATTGATCCACCAGAGTTATCACAATCCTAAATCTGTACCCAGTAACATAGCTCGAACATCTATAAACCAATTTTTTAAAATTTTGAATTAAAATAGACAAATACACAGTCATGATGGGAGCAGGTGTATAGAGGATATGTACATCACAACAATTAACTGACTTGATCTGATTATCGCATGTAGAACATTGAAACCATTAATAGTAGAATTAACCTTTTTCCTTGCACATGGAAGTTGTACCGGAATTTTCCATATTCTGGGCCATAAACAAAGCCTCAACAAAATTCATTGGCTTTTAATAATTGAGTGTGGTCTTTGACTGTATTATAATAAATAGAAATTAACAAAGGATAACTAGAAGATCCCCAACTGCCTGGAAATTAAATATTACACTTATAAATAAACTATGGATTAAAGAAGAAATCATGATGAAAATTAGAAAATATTTTGAACTGGTTGAAAATGAAGATGAACTATAATGAACTGGAGTGATGCTAGTGTAATGCTAGCATGAAATTTATAGCCTTAAATCTGTGTATTAGAAAGAGCTTTCTTCAGGAGGTAGAAAAAGAATACAAATGAACTGTAGATAGTAGAAGTAGGGAAATAGTAAAGCCAAGAGTAGAATTTAGTGAATAGAAAGTAATCCTATAGTAGAGAAAGTCAAATTTAAAAAAAGAGTTGGTTCTTTAAAAAGATTAATGTAATTAATAACCACTTAGCACTAGTCAAAAGGGGAAGGAAAGAAGAAGGAGAGAGAGAACACAAATTACAAATATTAGGAATGAAAAATACTGCATCTCTACAGATCTTAAAGCCATTAAACAGAGTAAGAGGAATTCATGAACAATTTTATACCAGTAATATAGGATAGGGAGAGTGAGGCAGGAATTTTGAATAGTTAGGGCTGGACCATTCAATACGGTAGGCACTATCCTTGGGTGGCTGTTGAGTACTTGAAATGTGGCTAGTCTTGGTCGAGTTGTCCCATAAGTCTAAAATACTCAGATTTTGAAGACTTACTATGGAAAAACATCTCATTAATATTTTTAATATCAATTGCATGTTGAAAGGATAGTATTTCAGATATTGGGTTGAATAAAATATATCATTAAACTGTCACTTTTTTTTTTTTGAGAGATGGGTCTTGCTTTGTTGGCTGGGCTGGAGTACAGTGATGCTGTCATAGCTCACTGCAGCCTCTAACTCCTAGACTGAAGTGATCCTCCTGCTTCAGCCTCCCAAGTAGCTGGGACTACAGGCAAGAGGCCACCAAGCCTAGCTAATTTCTCCTCTCCTCTCCTCTCCTCTCCTCTCCTCTCC
>NW_012142857.1:3740399-3776672 GCF_000956105.1 Propithecus coquereli | reverse complement strand
GGAAGGACCTGTTGCTTAAGAGGTTGAAGTTTTCTGAGTATAAATTTAATCATTTATAGGTAAGTAACATTGTCAGAAGTATTATTTTTTAATAAAGTGGCAGATGGTTTTTTTTTTTTTAAGTGTTTTACTACTTTTTTGTGTACATTATAGATTTTTTGGAGAGTGTCAAAAATAGAGAATTCTTTAAAATGAGTGTTTGCAATGTCATACATGTGGACTACTATATGGCATGTGAAACCATTCTACTTGTTTCCTGCCTTGTTTGGTAGACTGTCTCTTTTTCCTTACTTGTTTCATATAAATCTTAAATAAGGGTCACTTTTCTTGGTTTATTCTTTGTTTTACAGATGCTTATTGAGTGCCTGATGTATGTGAGGCACTGTTTATAGATACATGGGGGAAAAAATGATGAACAAAACACAAAGTTCCAGTCTTTTTAAGGGATAGATGCACACAGTAAACAAGTGAGCAAAATAATATAATTCGAGATGGTAATCAGTGCTAAGAAGACCGCAAGTGCAGTGATATTCACTGAGGAATAAAAAGCTGCTTTGGCTTTGATTGTGACGCTTGAGCTGAGCTCCAGGAAGCAGTGGCTAGCAGAGGGGAGAGTCTTCTAGGCGAAGGAAGGAGCCAGTGTAAAGACTGTGAGGTGGGAAGTAGCTTCTTGTATTGGAGGATTTAAAAGGAGTGCAGTGCAGATGGAGTACAAAACTTGGAATGGATTCACTTACATGGGGCATCTTAGCGCACTGTGAGAGTTTGGATGTTAGTCTAAGTACAAGGGGAAGCAAATAATTATTTTTAAAGGATTTTTAAAATTTACATTTTACAAAGATCATTCTGGCTGCTGGAGACAAATGATGAGGGGATAGCAGTACGTGTGCAGTAGGATCTATGGAAGCAGGGAAATCAGGAGGCTGTGAAAGGAATCTAAATTCAAGATGACAAGAGTCTTTACTGGCATGGTGGCTGTGCTAGTACACGAAGTGAATGGATTTAGCGTGTGTTTTAGAAGTAGAACTGACACAACTTGCAGGTAAATTGGCTAAGAAGTAGTCAGGCTATACTTAATTTTTTATTGTGTAATACATGGCATCTCAGTTCAGTAAACATTTATTAAATGCCCACTGCATGCCTGATATGTTCTTCCTCACTGGAGTTAAAATGTAGTCTTTGCTCTTAAGCTGCTTACTTTCTAGTAAGGGAGGTAAACTTAAAGAGATAATTTCATAAGGTGTGGTAGGTGAAGGAAGTATGCTCAGGGAGCTATGTCCAGAGGAGGATTGAGGAAAATTTCCTTCTGGAGAAATATTGATGCCTGAGTTGAGTTTGGCAGGAAAAAGGAAGAATTAGGAGAAGGCTGTTTCATCACTGGTAACACTGTGGTGTGGGGAGATAAAATAATTGTAAAACACCAGTTCAGGATTTCTTACCGGCTTGCTTTAAATCTTCTTTAATCTAAAATCAAAATGTTACTTGTACTCTGTTCTTTGCATTCTTTTTTTTTTTTTTTCAATTTGTATATTTTCTATTGACCTTTCAGTTTACTATTCCTGTTTTTGTGCTATATCCAGTCTGCTGTTAAAACTGTGTAATAAGTTCTTAATTTCAAGTATTACATTTTTCAGTTTCAGTATATTCCTTTGATATTATAGATCCCAAGTCTCTGTTGAAATAATCCATTTTGTCTATTTTTCTTAATATATTTATAATAGTTACTTTAAAGTCTCTGTCAACTCTAATATCTAGATCATGTAATGGTCTACTTCTATTATTGTCTGTTCATTCTTTTATTACTCACATTTTCCTGCCTTACACGTCATGTAATTTTGATTTTATGCTATTTATTGCATACATTATATAAAATTCACATATAAAAGAATGCTTCAATTGATGGCTTCCCCAAAAGAGTATTTGACCATATACCTGCCTATGTCAGATAGTGAGAGAGACTGATCACCTTAATCTATACAGGGATTGAGCTGGATTGCCATTTTAATTTGACTTAGTCTACCGCTGGTTTCTACCTTTGCAGCAGTGAGGGCTCTCCTGGGATTTTGATTGAAAGCTTGTCAGACTGTCACCTAATCCCTCAAACACTGTGGGAGATTCGCTTCTACCCTTTTGTAGTGTGAGGTTAGCTTTTTAGCCTCAGCTTTAATATCTGATAAGCATTTTGAGGAGGGATGCTCTTGTGAGTGTCAAAAGTTCTACTGTGCTTCTTTTCCTCAGTAACTGAGTTACTTTTCTCAGACCAAGCCCTATCCTCAGCCTGTACCTAGAATTTGCAAATGACCCCAGGGGAGAAAGGGATGGGACAGTTGTCCTTTCACCTAGAAAGTTTCTTTATTCTCTGCAACTTTAGTTCATCAGGATGTCATTACTTTGATAGGTGTCCATTGTCTTCAAACAGGTTTTTGTTTTTTTTTCCTTTTTACCCTCTAGCTGTTGCAGCAGGAGCATTGGTCTACTATAACCAGCTTATATCTTACCTGGAAGTAGAACTCTAGCAGAATGTTAAAATGGGAACTCTTCTGGTATTTATTCAGAGACCCCCAAATGTGAGAACAATAGATTGTGAGTAACCTACATTCAAAATTGGGGTGCTACCGCATTCATGCAGGATTTGCAAAAAGGATTCCCTGAGGCAAGCATTGCTACAGTTAAACCCATCACTCACCTCTAGATTGCACAAATCTAGTCAGCTCAGGAGAAGGACCCCATAGTGAGAACTTCTTTGGAGAGAATAGTATACAATATGACATTTCCCCTTTTAAAGTCTGATTTGAAGGACTTCACAAGAACTTCTCAGTTTGACATGTGTCTGCTGAGGTTTGAGAGATGAATAGACTGGTACCTGACTTCTATCCAAAAAAGTCTAAAAAGTGAGATTCCAGCTGGAGCTGCCTCTGTATCAGTAGAATGAAGAAAGGGCACTATGGGAATGGCCAGCACTTTCAGAGTTCTATGGGTCAAAGATGCAAGAATTCTCCTGTGAACTGAGTAAAGTAAGATAGTTGAAGTTGTCTTGTCTTGAAAGGATCAAGAGGCCCAACTTGGTCAGAGGGTCACAGTGATCCAAGCAGACCAGCCTGAGTAGTTCCTGCATCAGGAACTAACTGTAGGTAAGAGTCAGTATTGGGCTTCTGACTGCCACAGGGCCCTACCACCACATTATTGTCACATCGGATTGCAGTCTAGTCAGCCACGTAAGATTATTCCTCTTCCTGCTATTCCAGAACCTGGAGCAGCCTTAAAAATAATAACTGCAGAGTCCTGAAGGAGGTGGAGTGAGTAAAATTAAATGAGATAATGGGTTTTGGCTTAGATCAGGCTGAATTTTTAATTTCTAAAAAGAGATTTATTGTTAATGCATATATCCACACATGACTGAAAAAGCCTTGATACTGTTTTGAGATTTTGTGCAGAAAGGATGAAAGCAGTTTGAGTAAAGCTTGTTGGAAAGCAATGATATGGAGTGGTTGGGGAAGGAGCTCACCAAGCCCACCTTATTTCGTGAGTTGTCCGTATCCTCCTCTTGAAAATTTAGGATTCCAAATTCAGTGGTTGCTGGGGACAGGGAGACTATACAGGGAGAATAGAGATGTTACATGCATCTGCATGGAATATGTATTATTTTAACAAAACGAAAACATTTTTCTAAACACAAAATATTTAACCATGATACCTGTAAAATTATCTAGTGATGCTTTATTTTAAAATAAACTATTATAACTGTTATAACAAGAGTTTTCTTCTGTTACCATCCTTATTTTTTTACTTGAAGGAAGGTGTTAGTCTTTATTCTCAAAATTCAGCTTTTAATTCTGCCTTTGGGTTATTATGTGAAGCATTGTAAAATGGTCTTTTCGAGGCTCTTATGAAACTATGATCACTGATAATGCTTAAATTAGTAACATTAGAACTGAAATATATAAAGAGATTTCTGCCTAACTCCTTCACCCCAGTGTTTTTTCTTTTAAAACTTTGCTTTATGGCTTTATTTTTCTGTAAGAGGATATAATTTCTTGCAAGTTAGCTAGGCTAGTGGATGTTGGGAAGGTGAAGGAAGGTTAGATTTATGTTGAAGATGATGTGAAAGTCCAGAGTTAGATAGTGAACAGATATTTATAATGAAAAATGTTGTAAGTAACTTAAAATAGTTTTTCCCCGTAGTTTTTATATGATGGCTTATATCATTTGAATTAACAGGTATAAATAATACATTAATCTGTGCACTGAAACATTTTAACCTAAATATTGTAACATGTTACCTGAACTTCTTAATTGCAACATGTGAAAGCACTTTTTCACCTTAAGAGTGCTGTACAAGTTTGATTTGATTTTTATTTTATAGGATGCTAATTTTTAAAAATTGTTGTCAGATTACAAAAACATTTCTTTACAACCAGAGTCAAGCATTACAAAAATGTGTAACTTAAAAAGCTGAATTTCAGAGTGACATTCTGTATTGCAGTCCTTGTTTTATGTTTGATGTGTAGTCATCCGTTGGTATCCTCAAGAGATTGGTTTTAGTACCTGCTTCTCAAATACCAAAATCGTGATGATGCTCAGGTCCCTTATGTAATAGGGCATAGTATTTGTGTGTAATCTGTGCACATCCTCTTGTATACTTTAAATCCTCTCTAGATTAAAGAACATAATACAATGTAAATGCTATGTAGATAGTTATATTACTTTTTATTTGTATTTTTTCTTGTTATTTTATATTTTTTTCCACAAATATTTTCGATCTCCATATGTAGAACCTGTGGATATAGAGGGCCCACTATATATTCCAGACTTTTATGCATTTATTTTAAAAGATCAGAATGACATGTACTTATATTTGGTATTAACATTTCTTTTGTTATTTAGAATACTGTTTTTTTAAATTATTAAAACAGTATATATGAAGATAAATGTAGAAAATCTGTAAGCTATATTGTTAAAGAAAATATGCCTCAGCCCTTTATAGTGTTAGCTTTATTTATTTTTCAAAGTAAAATTTTGTTTTTGGAAGGGCTTGAATTATTCTAAGAAACCATCTTTAGAATTGATATTTAAATTTTTTCAATGGTAGGCACTGTTTTATATGTGTGGGGGGTATTTTGTTGTTTTTCAAAGGCAGTGGAAACGTCTATCAAGATCTCAAAGTAGTGCTTTTAATATGACATTTACAGGTAGAGGTGAAAAATGTTGGGAAAGCTTTTTCAATCATCACCCAGTCCTTCCTACTGCTTCTAGGAAGGGCTGTACCATACCAAAGATGAGAAGAAGTATCCATTTCATTTTTGTAAGACTATGTGACTTATAGGACTGTGACTACAGAAATTCTGTTGTCTCCCTCTGTTTTATTTATTTGTGTGTGTGTGTGTGTGTGTGTGTGTGTGTGTGTGTGTGTGTGTGTGTGTGTATTTGAAAACCCAGTCCCCCTATTTTAATTTGGAAGGGACTCTACCAATGTATTTGTTCAAAGAAATTTTCTTTCCTGAGAAAACACCCCGTATAGTGGAGTTTTTAGTTTTTATAATTAAGCATGTTCTATAAATGTTTTACAGATCTGGAATACTATAACAATGTTATTGTTTTAGTTTTAACTTGCTAAGTTTATATTATTTGTTTCTTTTTTGTAACTGTAAGAGTCAGAATAATGTTACTCATGCTGTCTGTATGGCCTTAGACATAGTACTTTTATCTCTGTGCTTCTGTTACCTCATTTGTCAAATGGGGATTACAATGCCTAATTCATGGCATTGTTGGAGGATTAGTGATTTAATATATGTAAGGGCTTAGTGCTGTGCCTGGTACATTGTAGTAAAGTGTGTAGTGTGAACTTTATTGGGGTAGATCCACCCCTAAAATTTGATTTTGATATGATACTGATATTGCCACCTACATACACACCAAGAGAGCATGAAAAAGTTTATCACATAAAGAGGCTTTCTTAGTAGAGCAGAGGAGGCTCCCAAGTTGGTTCAGAAATGACTTGAGAGAGCAGTGATAGGAGACTGGCTTGGGGTTTCATGGTGGTTAAGGGATGGGGCTAGGGGCTGGTCCTTATACTTGTGCATGTGTCAAGATTTGCCTGGTTTGAAATTCCCCTAGCACCAGAAAAGGGAACACCCCAGCTTTCTTACCAGTTTGCCCAGATTTAAGGCAGAAAGGGAAGAGGGAATGGTGCGGCTTGAAAGCTATTAGCAGTCAAATATTAAAAATAGAGTTAAATTCCCTATTAAATTCCAGCAGGATAAATAAAAAGAAAACCACACTTAGGTGTATCATAGTCAAACTGATGAAAGAAGAAATCTTAAAGCAGCCACTGAAAAATGGTATGTAACATATAGGAGCAATGTATGAATGACAGGTGTTCAGAAACAGTGGAGCCAGAAGATTCTAAAATGACATCTCTGAAGTACTGACAGTACATCTCTGAAGTACAGGAGGTCATAACAATAAATGTATATCTGTTGTGTAGAGGACATTAAATACATGCAGCAAAACTTGATAGAATTAATGGGGCAAAATCACTCCACAGTTACAGTTGAAGAGTTCAGTTAGACCAAAAAAAAAAAAAAAACAGCGAAGACATAGAAGTCTTAAGTTGCATTGTTAACTACCTGCTTGATACTTATAGAATACTAAACTCAACGTTAGTAGGATATACAGTCTTTTCAAGTGTTTGCGGTAACCTCACCAAGGAAGAGTTTGCAGGGCATGAGTCTCAAATAAACTGTAAAAGATGAAATCCACAGGGTATATTCTCTGCCACTAATAGAATAAATTAGAAATTAATACCAATAAGACATCTGTTGACAGTTGGAACTTAAACAACGAAGTTCTCTAACTCATGGGTTATTTAGGGGAAAAAAATCACGAAGTAAATTAGAATATATTTCAAACCAAATGATAATGAAAATACAACATACCAAATATGTGGGATGCAGCTAAAACAGTGCTTAGTGAGAAATGTAGAGCTTTAAAGAAAAATGTTACCTAAGATTTCATCTAAGAAACTAGGGGGGAAAAAAGATAAAATGGAAAATAAGTAGAGGAAGAAATAATAAAAATAAGAGCAGAAATCTGGCCAGAAAAGAGACAATAGAGATAATTAACAAAGCCAAAAGCTGGTTCTTTGGAAAGATAAAGTCCTATTAGACTGATTAAGAAAAAGAGAGTGAGAGAGCCCACAACCACCAAGTACCTATATTAGTAATGAAAGAAGGATTATCATAGTAGGTCCTTTAGATGTTAAAAGGATCATAAGCAAATATTATAAACTTTACACCATCAAATTTGATGACTACATGTAATAGGAAATTTAGGTTGCCTTCAACTACTGCAAGAAGAAACAGAAAATATGGATAATCCTATAATGATTAAATAAATTGAATTCATAATCAAAATCTTTCCCACAAAGAAAACTCTGCGCCCAGGTGGTTTTACTGGTAAATTCAAACATTTGGGCAAGAAATAATACCAGTCTCATAGAAACTCAGAAAAAAAGTGTTGTTTTATGAGGCCCACGTAACCCTCATACCAGAACCTGACAAAGATGGCACTAATCGAAGAAAGATTACAGATTAATATGTCGTGAACGTAGATGGAAAAGTGTTAAAATACAGTCTAGTGGTATGCAAAAAGGAGACTACATCATGATTGAGTGGGGTTTAGCTCAACAAAGCAAGGTTAGTTTTTAGACTTTCAAAAATTAATCAGTGTAATTCATTGCATTAACAAAGGAGAAAAACCATACCATCACCTCACCTGGTCAAAAGCATTTAATAGAATTCATCATTCATGATAAATACTCCTAGCAATTGAGAAATATAAATACTTCCTCTGATAAAGAATACTTAAGAAAAGCTGACAGTTAAGAATGTACTTAATGATGAAATATTGTGTTTTCTCTAAGATCAAAAATAAGACAAGAATGTCCACTCTTGTGTCTTCAGTTCAATAATTTAGTGGAAGACCCAGCAAGTGTAGTGAATCAGGAAAACAAAATATAAAAGGTATAAAGATCTGAAAGAATGTTTCAAAATTCTATTTGTAGGGGACACGATTTATGTAGGAAATCCTAAAGAATCTATAAATACAGCCACTAGAGCAAATGAGTAAATTTAACAAGGCTGTACTTTACAGGTTTAGTGTTTAAAAGTTAATTGTATTTTTCTAAATACTAGCATCAAACAAATTGAAGTGATATTAAGAAAATTCCATGAATAATATCATCAATGAAACAAATCCTTAGGAATACATTTTTTAAAAAGATACATTATCTCTACATGAAATTTCAAAATCTTGCTGAGAAATTAAGAGATGAAGTTCTGATTCTCATATAGTCAGGTATGTTCTTACCAGATCGACACTCCCTCAAATAACAAACTTTGTACAAAATTCTAAAAATAATACAAGGTCCTGGAGAATAAACAAAAATAGACCTATTTTAGAGGGGATTTGACACTTGGAAAAAGGGAATGACATGGGCGAATTTTCTGTTTTATAGCTTTTGTCCATGCAAAGTGTGCAGGCTAGCCAAATTCCAATACAAAACCCACTGTCTTTCTGATCTGAAGAACCAGAGGTAAGAGTTGGGACAACCATAGCTACTGAAGAGTGGGGGGAAATAGCAGCAAGGAAAGAGCTATATGTAAGGGGAGCCCCAGATTGTGCTTATAAACTTTTTCAAAATCAGCAGACTGCTAAACTCACATGTGTATGATAGACAGTACAGCCCAGCTCAAGGTAAAACACTGATTTGAATTGCTCAAAAAGACAGTTTGGGGTTTCAGTGCAACCAGGTTCATTGTCTGATACAACAAAAATTAACACTTTTTGAGAGAATGTAACAGAACCTAGAACCTCTATTGCATAAAATTCACAATATCCAGCACACAATCCTAAATTACGTAACACATGAAGAATAAAGAAAACGTGACCCTTTCTCATGAGGAGACCAACCCCAAGACAATCTGCACGTTGGAATTACTATACAATGAGTTGACAGATACATCTTATTTGTGAATTGGAAAACTCAGTAATATTAAGTTAGAGGACTTAAATTACCTGACTTTGAAGCCATAGTAATCAGTACAGTGTGATAATACTAGCATAAAAACAAATAGATGAATGACATAAAATAGCCCCCAAATAGATAAACACTTGTATCCTTATTTGATTTGCAATGAAGTTGTCAACCCAGTAGGGAAAGGAAAGTCTTTCAGCAAATAGTGCTGGAATAGCTGGATATTCATATGGAAGAATGAGTCCGTCCCCACCACTCAAATTAATTCCAGATGAATTATAGTCCTAATCAAAAAGCTAAAACTATAAAGCTTGTTGTAAGACATATAGGAGAAAGTATTTGTGATTGGGAGTAGACAAAATTGTTTTAAGTATGTAGAAAGCAGTAACCATGAAAGTTGCTAATTTAGACTTCTTCAGTATAAAAAACATCTCATCAAAAGACATTGTTAAAATATGAATAAGCAAGTCAGAGTGGGAGAAAATATTTGCCAGACATATTTCTGACAGAGGTTGTATCTTAGAATTTATAAAGAATTTTTATAACTCAATGATGAAAAGAAAAATAGCCCAATTTTTAAAATGAACAAAAGAGTTGGCTATTTCACTGAAGATATATAAAGATCCAGTGAAGAAATATAACAGAAAAATGTGCATTATCATTAGACATCAGGAAAATAAAACTTGAAACCACAATGAAATACCACTGCACAACCACGAGAATATCTATAATTAAATGGACCACACCAAATGTTAATGAGGCTGTGGAGCAACCAGGAGCTCTCATGTGTTGAAGGAGAGAGTACAAAGTGGTACTTCTGCCCTGGAAAAATTCTGGCAGTTTATTATAAAACTAAACATAGATTCACCCAATGACTCAAGAATTTCACTTCTAGGTGTTTACCCAACAAATGAAAGCGTATGTCCACAAAAAGATGTGTGCTCACTTGAATGTTCATAGCAGTTTTATTCACAACAGTTAAAAACCTGGATACAGATCAGATACTCATCAATACAAGAATGACTGAACAAATTATGATCTGTTCATGTATTGGAAAACTCCTCAGCACTAAAAAGAACAGATTACTATCATATATGTTAACATAGATGACTCTCAAAATTATGCTGAGTCGAAAAAGCCAGACCCAAAAGAATATATGCTGTTTAATTCCATTTATATGATGTTCCAGAAGACACTAAACCTATGGTAAAAAAGATCAGACTAGTGGTTGCCTCTAGGGATGGCGGAATGGATGGCAGGAATTGACTGAGAAACGGGCGTGAGTGATGATAGGGTTGAGAGCTATACAATTTATGCGTCTGATAAATCTCAAATGGTACCATTAAGATTTGTGTTTTATGCTGTGCAGATTTTACTTCAAAAAAACAGGTGAACAGTGAACTCTAGTTAATAATATGCCGGCTTAAGTGTCTAGAGTTGAACTGCTACTTCATTTTTAAAGTGTCAAAAAATAAGATAGATTAATAGATAGAGGGAAGGTTAGGTGGGTAGACATATGATAGAGCAAATAAAACAATTGCTAATTGTGGAATCTAGCTGATGAGTATGTATGGGTGCTTACTATATAGCTTTTTTTTTTTTTTTTTTACCTTAAAGGATGTTTGAGATTTTTTGTAATACAAAAATGAGGGGATAGAATACGTGTTCACTGAGGTATCTGAGAAGTTGAAATAGATACTTGGAAATTGGTGGAACTTTTTCTGAGGTCTTCCCCAAAAAAGTTTGCTTGATTCTTATAAATGTATAGGCATCAGCTCTACAAGGCTTTACTCAAATTTTTGTAATAGAATGGGTGGTTAAAATTGTCCTTATTTCATAAGCATCAAAGACTTTGGAATAAAATTATTTCTGACATCTCTGGACATAATGCTTCAACTTACATTGTGTTATTGATTAGGAAGACTCAGCAATAGTATATTTTTTAAGATTCTATTTTGTGTGCATTCTTATAAAATTATGCAAACACGAGTACCATAGCACAGTGTGGTGAGCTCCACTGAGAGCTAAAGTACAGCTCGGGTACTTAGAATCTAGACATACTGTTTTGAAACCCTGATATCCTAGGATGCGTATTTGTTGAATGAGTTTGTTTTTGAATGGTTACTGTTTTATTGCTATAAGATAAAATTGAAAAACATTTTCTGTACAGAGTGAAGGTTTAAGCCAGTTAAGGGGCCTGTTAAACTGTCTCCAGATTTAATTATTGCCCAGTTATGCCTTAATTATGAGGGGATATAAGTGCTCATTAGCTATTGTTGATGATTCAACTTTTTGAAACAAATTTCCTATTTTTTTTTACATTTCTCAATTTTTATTCAAAAATATCCCATTTTCAAGAGATATAGTTATTAGCATTTGCAAATGTAGCAACTTAAAAAATTGGATTTCCAACTATTAATACTTGTTTCTCAGGATTGTCTACATTTTGCAAACAAAACAAAATATAGAGGGAAAAATTAGATTGTGAGGCAAATAAAGGGTATCATTGTTAATCATCAAGTAAGAATTTTGGTTTAATCAACAATCATTGTTTTCAGTTACATGATAATAAGTAAATGACATTTAAACATTTATAATTAAATACTTCAGTCTATTTTTTGTCTTTCGGTAACATTTGCATTTCTTTAAAAAACGTTTCCACTCTTATAAAAGATTGAAACAACTGATTTAAACTATCATTCTACAGAAGTGTACCCTGAAGAACTTAGGCTTTTAAGCCAGCCAAAAGTAGTTATGAATCCTGGCTTTTACCACATTAGCTCCATGACCTTTTGAGTTATTTAATTACTCAGGTTTCTTTCCTTCTTTTTTGAAAACAATGGTAATGTTAATTCACATTGTAGGGTTGATGTGAGTATAAATTAAATAATGTGTGTAAAGCACATAGAAAATGCTTAAAATAAGTGTGGGCAGCTTCTGGGTAAATTTTCTGTAGCCAATGAAAGCTTCTTAATTTGTTCACTTGTATCCTTTGGTAATTTGTTAAGGATAACGTCGTTCCTAAAGATCCTTTTTGGGTGGTGGAGGGAAGGTAAAAAGCTATGGAGGTAGGTGTTTTCTTGTTTTCCATTCCCCATCCAGCAACTTTTGTAGTGAAAGTATTGAGACAGAACATACAATTATGGAGACTTTCTTTTTATTATTATAATCATTAGCTCTTCATTCCTGAGTATTTCAAATACAAACTTTTAGTCTTGAGTCATATATAAAAATGAAAAGATTATCCTATTGTAAGTAGAAATGATTATGGATACATAGTTGCAAGTTATTCCCTAGAAGTCTGTATTACATGAATATGTCAGTAATCAAGAGCTGGATACTCAGGTAACTTTTTTTTGTTGATACCGTTCTGTTAATTTATTAACCCCTTTAATTTTACCCAGTGTTCAGCACTAGGTTGTCGCTTTCCACAGTGACAACCTAGATTGTTACCCTTTTTGATTCGTAGAAGAAATACACTCTAGGCAAGAAGATCAGGAAAAATAATAAATGAGTAAAACCGGTTTATTACTTTTGACAGTAGTTGTTTAACTGAAGCAGGAAATCATGCAAATGTGGCAGGAACAGTAAAACTAGTTTAAAGATTTAACAGATCCTGTGATACGAGCCCTCTTTTGCCCAAAGTAGGTGCTGTTTTCTTGAACTTGGTTCTCATTGCTTCTATTGTATCTCCCCATAGCAAATATGCAAATAAATGTACATGTCCTTAATACAAAAAAAGTACATTAATTCACACAAACACGTAATCTCTGGGTGGCTGAACCAAAGTGCAAAATGTTAATTTAAATGTGTGTATAAAATGTGTATAAGTATATAATTTGTAAATCATACACAAGATTTTTTAAATTTTAACTTCAGTTTTCAAAGGTTAGTTTATTCTTAGATGAAGAAAAAAGTCTTTTGTGTATTAATTTTACTGATACTTACTGTAAAAGTGATTACTAGGGAAATTTGATAAGAATTTCTGCCAGGTTTACCACCAAGTCATCCTGTAACTGATCAGCTAATATGCTGTATGCCAACAAATGTTGTTGGTATATTAGTATCTTTATAATTTCAGTAGCTATTCCACTTCTCTTCCCCACATGTCTTTAATTCAAGTTAGATAAGTAAGGAAGAAAATTACATAGTTGATAGGGGATAATCTGCCTCTAAGAAATTGGATTTCATACAAAGAACTTAAGGACTTTGCATGAGAAACAGGTGTGCCTGCTCATCTCTCTGTATATTGATGCAGGGCCAGCATCGTAGTTGGTTTATGGTCTATTACATCTTATTTCAACATATGGTAATATTTTATGTTAATTGTATTAGTAAACAATCAAATTTTGATTAGGAAGAATTTATCTGAGATCAATTTTTACCTGATATTTTTCAGTACTTAGGAGTTTTAAGAATGTCCCAAAAATAGATGGTCAAGTAAAGAGCAATTTATACTCAGTTATGTAACCAACAAAATTCCAATTAACATCAATTTAATGAGTGACAGTTACTGTTTTTACTTAGCTTGCAGGTTACTGTGAGGTCCATAATCTGTTTAAAGTCTTACACAGTGCTTCACATGTAATAGCTAACTTGTGAAGATAATTGTTATTAAATATTTTATTGATTCCGAGATACACATTTTTTTCACTTTGGGGTGCTTCTTACAAATAAAATGGAAAGAAGTTTTTCCTTTTAAGTGTTACACAAAATAATGTTGCATTTTTAAGTAAATAACGTCTTAGATTTATTGAGATTTATTGAATGTGTAAATAGTTTTATGTACTTGTTATAATCAGTATTACTTATCTA
Organism: Propithecus coquereli; assembly: GCF_000956105.1. Lineage (NCBI taxonomy): Eukaryota > Metazoa > Chordata > Mammalia > Primates > Indriidae > Propithecus > Propithecus coquereli. Next base: position 3,762,823 of record NW_012142857.1, on the reverse strand, counting down.
AAATTTTAACTGCATTCTGAAAGCCTGAGAGATCCAATTTATCTCCATTGTTATTTAAAATGTTATGATTTAGTGCTATGATCCCCAACCCCCAGGCAGGGGACCAGTACTGACTGGTCTGTGGCCTGTTAGGAACTGGGCCGCACAGCAGGAGGTGAGCAGTGGGCAAGCCAGTGAAGCTTCGTCCATATTTATAGCTTCCTCCCATTGCTCTAATCACCGCATAAGCTCTGCCTTCTGTCGGATCAGCAGCAGCATTGGATTCTCATAGGAGCTTGAACCCTATTGTAAATTGCGCATGCAAGAGATCTAGGTTGTGTGCTCCTTATGAGAATAATCTAATGCCTAATGATCTGAGGTGGAGCTGAGGCAGTGATGCTAGTGTTGGGGAGCGGCTGTAAATACAGATTGTCATTAGCAGAAAGGTTTGACTGCACAATAAATGTAATGTGCTTGAATCATCCTGAAACTGTCCTCCACCCCCCTACCCAACCCCCAAGTCTGGAAAAATTGTCTTCCATGAAACCAGTCCCTGGTGCCAAAAAGGTTTGGGACTGCTGATTTAGTGTGACTAGGAATGTTATAATCCAGACTTCTGTGCTATGAAAATGCTAATTGAGTTATCAGATATCTTGTTTGCTGGGTGGTGGGTATATATACATAAATCTTTGGGAGCTCAGGGTCTTCTGGGAAAATATTGTGCAATGTGGTTAGAATCAGTCTTTTAAGGGAGAGTGGGTGATTAAAACTGCCTAATTTAAATCCCCTAAACAACATCTTAAAAATTGACCTGGTTTGCTAGGCACATTATAGAATTAGTAGTAAAGTCAAAAGGTAGCTAGGGGCAGTTGACATAAATGCACATGGAAAAAATTGGTACCAGAGGCCCATGTGAGATAGGACATTGTGTCAGAAGAGAATGAACAGGCTCAGGCTGGCATGTTATTATTACTTGTCTCCTATAATAATGCCAAAGTGTGCTTGAAATGATGCAGTATAGGAAATAACAGTGTGCTTCTTATGCTTATTTAGCTAAGATTAAAAGCATACCTTTTTATAGAAATGTAAAAACATTTGCATTTAATTCCATGGCAATATTTTGATTTAATTCTGATAAAAGGCAATACATTCACATGGCTTAAAAATACATATGATTATGTGTGTATATACATGCATGCATACATACAAACATACATTGAAAAGTCTTCCCTCCCACCCTCTCCCCACCTCAAAACTACTGTTCATGGTGTGTCTGTGTGTGTGCGCGTGTTTGTCTTTATGCATATATTAGCAGATACACATCTTTTTATCTGCCTTTTTTTTTATGTGGACAGTAGCATACTATACTTACTGTTCTGTACTTGCTTTTTTCACTTAATATGATATTTTAAAGACCGTTCCTTGTAAATTCACAGGGAGCCTTCTTTATCACGTGCGAAATTCCCATATGAACTTTTTTGTAGGGACTTTCTGGTTTTTACTTCTTTGAGTTCTTCGTGTTTTTTTCTTGCCTTTTTTTTTTTTTTCAGCTAAAATTTTCACATGAAGTGCACAAATCATGTGTTCAGTTCGATTAGATTTAACAAATGAATATACCAGTGTATCAAGATACAGAATATTTCCATCACCCAGAAAGTTCTTTCATACTCCCAGTGGTTCTTCTGGAGGCAACCACTGTTTAAAATTTTCACTTTCAATTTGTTTTGCCGCTTCTAGAACTTCATATAAGTGGAATTATTCAGCATGTAGTCTTATGTTTAGCTTCTCTTGATCAAACGTGATTAAAACTGCCTGATATTTCCAAGATTCATCCATGAGTCAATAATTCTTTTTTTTCAAGAATATTCTGCTATTCACAATCTTCAGCATTTCCATAAACATTTTGGATCAGCTTGTTTATTGCTACAAAATTTTTTTTCCTGAAATTATGATTGCAATAGATAAGAAACAAATAGGCCATCTTAAGGGGAAAACAGACATCTTAACATTGAGTCATCTATGAATATAGGATAGCTCTTTATATACTTAGCTCTTCAAAAATATAGCAAGGTTTTTTATTTTGGGTGGAGATCACAGTCATATTTTGATGTTTTCCCCCCATGTTGTTCCTTCTTTATAGGATATATCCCCCTTTTTTCCAGCTTCTCTGGTAGCCCCAAATCTGTCCTCTGATTCCAAAAACAAAACAAAAAACTGCAGTTTTCTGCTTGAGTTCTAGTTGCCCTGTGTAGTTCTGACTCGGGTACATAGCCACAGAAGTGCAGTCTCATCCAGTGCAGTTTTCCCTCTTTTACAGGTTGATGTCCCTTCAACTTTTACTTCTTTTTGGTTTTTCTCTACTATTTTCAAATAGTTGATTATTAATTTTTTTTTCAGAGTTTATCATTGTTATCTGAAGGAAAGTTAGCCTATTTGAAGATACTCTGCCATTACTGGAAGCAGAACCTCTATACTATTTTGTTTGTGTAGTATTTTGCTAATTGCATACTGTTTTAATTATTGAGAATTTATGGTGTGTTTCAGAATCTGTCAGGGCCAGTCTTTACTCTTTTGTTAGAGTTGTCCTGATCATACCTATTTATTTTGGCATTTTATGGTATTTGGAATAATCTCGTCTGCATCTTTAAATGATCTGTTCTTTTTATTGAGATTATATCAAATATATAAATTTGGTGGAATTAATATCTTTATGATGTTACTTTCCTGTCTAGGGACATACCTGTTTTTTCCTTTTCTTGACATCCTGTAGTCTTCAGTTATGTTCAAAATGTTTCTTTTGTCAAAATGTATTTTGACACATTTATATTTATCTAGAAGCTTTGGATGCGACCCTCAGTATCCATGGCAGATTGATTCTAGGATCCCCCATAGATATCAAAATATGCGGATGCTCAGGTCTGATGTAAAATGATGTAGTATTTGCACATCTTATACACATCTTCCCATATACTTTAAATCATCTGTAGATTACTCATAATACCTAAAACAATGTAAATACTATGTAAATAGTTGTTATATATTTTTAAGTTTGTCTTTTTTTTTAATTGTTGCATTGTTTTTTAGTCTTTAGGGATTTTGTTTGATTTTAATATTTTTGATTCATGGTTAGCTAAATCCAGGGATGTGGAACCTTTGGATATAGAGGGCCAATTGTGTTTTGTTATAAATTGGATTCTTTTTAAAAATGCTTTTTTCTTATATATACAAACAGAGTTTACTAGCTAGAAGCAAATTTAACATTTTTTTAAAAAACCTTCCAATTCTGTGAGGGAGATAGTATAATAAATGATAGAGCAGAGGCTTAAATAAATATATCCTGTGATGGCATTTGGAAAGTGGCTAAGTTAGGGGTCTCTGTCTGTTAGCCACTACATAGATTGATTGCAAGTTCTTAACAATTACTGTTTATTCTTCTCTGATTCCTTTCAAGGCTTAAATAAAGCACAGTTTAAGCTCTTTGTGCTATATTTTAGATTCTGGTACTCACATCAGTGCCAGAGTAACTTAAGTGAAATGTTCTTTGTGGTATCATAAGAGCAGAACAGCCTCTTGATATCTACACTTCTGTTAATCATTTTCAAAGAAAGAAGTATCAGCTGTATAATATTTCTTCCTTAAATCCAGACTCACAAGTTTCTAGAATTTAGGTGATTGTATTGTGATTTAAACTGTATCATGCCGTATGTTTCCACTAGAACTTTGATAAATATCTTTTAAGTAAAGGAACCATTTACTTCATTTTTTTTTAATAAGTATATCTTTGGGAAAAAAGAAAAGGTCTAAATTATCCTCTAATTACTTGGCTTTTTCTGACTTTTATAATCTGATAAATTTTGCAGTCTGAAAAAGTAAGAGAATCTGTAAAATATTTCAGGGAGGTGCTAGAAATTTTCTGACTTTTTTTTACTGTCGAGTTACTGTAGCCCCCAAAACAGGGCATGACATTTTCCTCCAGCCCGATGGCTGTTCTAGAGAACTTGTAGCACTGAAACCCAGCATACGAGGTGACTGTGTTGCCTGGCCACAGGAAGTCAGCACTTTCTACCATTTTCCTTTGAAATGTGGATCTAGTTAGCTCACTAGCAATGTGTAAATTTGGAATTTTATCAGTTTGATCTGTTTTCAAAAGTTGTTTTGAAGCATTCCTTACTTCTCCTTGAAATTTTGACGATTTTGTAATACATGAGAAATGGAACGGAGTTTCAGAAATTACCTTTTGACTCATTTAAAAAGTATAGCTTAGTACTGAGAGACTTGGCAGTTCATTCCAAAACTCCCTTTTAAGCTCTTCTTGCCATCTCCCACTGACTAGAAGTTACCTTGAAATGAAGTAGTGGCACGGAAAGTAGGAAGAATTGTCTCTGGGCTGCCCATGTTCTGCAAAGCAATGTGAAGAAAAATTTTAAGATGGTATGCTATATTAGAATGACTTCAAAGTCTACTTCTTTGTTCATATGAGTTATAAGACTACAATAATAATTTTCAGTAAAACTGAATATTTAAGTATCATGACCAAATAATGTGAAACCGTAACTGTGGATATGTGTCTATTTTACTTGGGATTTTTTCCTGCATTAAAAATATCAGTTGGCATCTGTGTTCAGATAATTTTTTTAAAAAATTGGATTATAAAATGAAGCACTGTTAGTAAGATCCATGGCATAGGTATTAGATCTTTTGTTTTGAGTAGAGGAAATTAGAAAGGGCATTATAGGTATGATTCATTAACCTAGAGAACATTGGTGTTCACATTTTAAAAACATAATCATAACTTATCTGGAGTCACATGTTCCATTTTATTGGCTTCCTTCATATAGAAAATATAGTAACTAGCACTAAATGCCTGTGAAAAAGTGAAGCAATTTATATTTTCTGGGTGAAGGAAGTATTCTGTACATTCTCCATGTTTTACATCATGGTACTTTGAATAACCATGCTTCCATGTTCACATCAATTTTTTGTTTTTCAATTTATGCACAGCACTTGCTCTGAAATTTGGGGACTGAGTACACCAAATACGATAGATCAGTGGGATACAACAGGCCTTTACAGCTTCTCTGAACAAACCAGGTGAATATTCTGCCCTCTATCAAATCTTAGAGATCTTGTGGGTGGGGGGATGTTTTGGAAGACCTATACTGGGTTGCTTAGTATAATTTTGTCTAGGATGTTTCCTTAATGTAAAATAAGGCATAGCATTTAAAATATCTGCTTGCCAGTATTAAAAATATATTAAATGTTTCAGCTGATGTTTTGATCAATGCAATTCTAGTTTTGAATCTTCTTTAAATTATTGCATCCCCTAAAGAATAAGAACTTTTATAACTATATACTCATTATAGTTTGAGATTAGATTATAATCTGTTGTTGGCCTAATTTTTAAGTAGATACATGACTAGGTTTGCTAAATTTCTTGTTATCATCGAAATCTCATCTTTATACTAATAAATACATAGTTATTTACTGAAGCCCTTATTCCACAATCAACAGTAGGCTAGCTTGTTTTATGTTACCTGTTTTATCACCTCATTCTCTTTTTTGAGTATATGATATTTGTCCATTTCATCTCATCATATTCATCACCATCTGCATTTATGTGTGAACTATATAAATATAACTCAGTTCTCAAAGCAGTCACAACTGGGTAATGAGTTACGTTAGTCTGAGTAAGTTACTATCACATCATTGTTGGTATTTACCATTCTTCACAAACTAGTTCTGTTTTTGACTATTTAGTCACCTACAGAATTAATGCCCTTAGAAAAGCATCTCTAAAAAGTTTGATATACTAAAAGTAGAAGTTGACAAAGTTTTTCAAGTATAATTGTATAATATTCTTTTGTAAAAATCAGTTTCTCCCAAGTAATTAGCCTTCCATTGGCATTTGAGTCATTTATGTAGCATATTTATAAGAAACATCTAGTGCTGCTGCATACTTTTTTTATCAGATCCATTAAAAAGTACATTTTTCTTCCTGATTCTCACTAAAACTAACTAAATGGCTATCATTTCTTTCTTTATGCTGTTATTGTACTAATTAGCCCATATGACTACACCTATTTTTTTTTTTTAAAGTTCCCTCCTTTTCCCCTTGCTTTTCACTAGGTCTCTTGATGGTCGTCTTCAGGTATCCCACCGAAAAGGATTGCCACATGTTATATATTGCCGATTGTGGCGCTGGCCTGATCTTCACAGTCATCATGAACTCAAGGCAATTGAAAACTGCGAATATGCTTTTAATCTTAAAAAGGATGAAGTATGTGTAAACCCTTACCACTATCAGAGAGTTGAGACACCAGGTAGGAAAATAGCAGGGTTTTTTCCTGGTTTCAAATTAAATGCCTAAACTTAAGTATATTTAGGTATTCTTGTGACCCAGGGAAATTTTAGTGTAAAATTCTAATTAATTACTTTAAATTCAGCATATTATTTGGTGGTAATTAAAAATGCTTTTTTATTTTTTGAATTTTTTTTTATGGAAAAACATATCTTGGAAAGGTATGTCAGTTTCTTGGACTAGCATACTGCTTGGCATCAAAGTACATATCCAGGAAATCCCACAGATTTGCCGTCTGCTTAGAGCTAAACTGATACACTGCTATACTTCTCTGCTGCAGTGACTTGTTTTCAAGCATTTTGTTCTTTGAGTGTTTTTAGAAGTACTTTAATGACATCATTTGTGTATTAGCAGTTTAGTAAAGCTTGTAGCAAGATTTCATTTCTTTAGCTGTCTACTTGAAACTTTTTTAAGAAAGCATGTAGCTATATTTTTAGAAAATCCCCTGAATCTGATTTTACAAATCAAGCTCATCTTTCCTCAACTTCTCCAATGGGGATTTATGAACTTCTACGATAACATATTATTACCAGGATCACATTGTTCCTAGAAGTACGAGATAATTAGAGTGTGGCAATTTAGATGGTGGAGTACACAATAAGTTTAAGCCATAATCATATTTGTCAGTTTCTCAGTAACTGTTATATACTAAATAGGTGGATCCTAACTTTTAAAAATTAAGCTACCTTCCTCTTTTTCCTCTTCTTTTTGGTGAAAACTTGTATTAAAGTATCCACCTCCCCTTTTGCTTTTTGCCATTAACTTGGATTTCTCGTAACTTTTTCAGTTTTGCCTCCAGTATTAGTGCCACGGCACACTGAGATCCTAACAGAACTACCGCCTCTGGATGATTATACCCACTCCATTCCAGAAAACACTAATTTCCCAGCAGGAATTGAGCCACAGAGTAATTATATCCCAGGTATTTTTGCCTTCTGAATATCCTAAAATTTGGATAGATACAAATTTTGTTCATAAACATTCAAGTATTAGTAAATTGTTTCACTTTTTAAAAAATGCTTCTGGATTTTGAATAGAAGAATCTGGTTTGTTGAGTGATTATTTTGTGAAATATATAAGCCTAGTACATTAAACAGTTTTGTTTGGAGAAAAGTTTTACTTTATATTTCATTTTCTTTTGCAGTGGCTTTAATCAAAGTACTGTGAGAAGCAGAAAAGAAAAGATCTTAGTAAGTTTGTCTTAGTTGTTGAAGCTGAGAGAGATGCAGAATGTAAGCAAAATAAATGATAATAGGAAGAAAGTATTCCTGAAATACATGTAACTAAAAATCTACCAAATAATCACTTTTTCATAGATAATTTGAAAATGTTTTTAAGAGAAGTGTAACATTTCTATAGGAGATACAATATTTTAGCTCTGTAGATTTGCTGATACTTATACTGAAAATCACAAAACTTCTATTTTAGTTACATTTCATTTGCACCTCAGTAACTCCTGATGAAAAAGGAATTAAACTACATGGTTCTCAAATTTTGCTGGAACTGTTGTATTATGTGATACAGTAATCCGTGATACCATACCTGCCCTTTTAGTTTTATTATTTTTTAGGACAACAACTAATATTTTGTTACTTTTTCTTGTTATGTTTCCCTTTTTGTATGTTTGGTTTTTCTCCCTAGGACAAACAGAAGGTGTGCTATTAGGATGAGGATTTTTAGTGTCTCAATTTTTTCTCCTTTCCTAATGTTCCTCTCTTCTACTCATATTTTTATTTAAAAATGTAAGGAATTAAGAGCTTCAAGTACATTAAATAATTATTTCTTAATGTATCCCATCTAATGTTTGTTCATTCAAGACAGTGTTAGAAATATAAGAAAAGGAAGAAGTGCGTTTTTAAAAATAGCTAGTTTTACAGATGGGAAGTGGTTTTGGAAGTGTTTTAATACACATTTCTTTGATTACTATTTTATTCCAAAAGAGGATTTAAAACTGCTTTTTGGGTTGCTAGGAAATATAAATTTTTTGAGAAGTTAGGAGGAAAGGGGGGGAGAGTGGTATGATAGACTAGCATGAGGATGTGGGACTATAAAATAGGGCATTTCCTAGGTGGTTTGTCTTTTATAAATTTGGCTTGGAGTGGAGTTGTGTGTGTGTGTGTGTGTGTGTGTGGGTGTGGGTGTGGGTGTGGGTGTGGGTGTGGGTGTGGGTGTGGGTGGGGAGGGAGGAGGCATTTTACGTCTGATGCAGGAATTACTGTTATTTAGCAATACTGGGAAACTTAGGTTGTAAGCATATTGTCTTGTAAGGCACATACCCAGTAATTATTTGGAAGAATGTTAAGCAGAATATTTAGTGGCTTTTACTTTTCTTTTTTATTCTTTTAATTGTTTAGTTTTGGGAATTTTATGAAGTAGAAAATCAGAAGTGGATATTGCTATTTGGAACAATGAGGCTTTAGCCATCTCCTAGTGATAACAAAACTGAAAAGTTCACTTTTTATTCCACTTCAAAAAAAATTTTAACATTTTCTCTAAAATACTAACAGCTTTATTATTTTATACACAAATAATAATGGAGAAAAGTAAGGAAATACTTGATCCTAAAGTATTTTAAAGTTCAATATTTCTTTTTATTTAGATCTTTGAGACATTGGTGGATAAACTGGAAGCTTAGCTCTATTTAAATTTATTAGCTTTAACCAAACATAATGATGTGTATTATTCTTATTTTCTATTCTTTATAGTTTGATTATATGAGGATATTTTATTCTTAGAATTTCAGTATTAAAAATTTGGGGATACTGACACTTAAATGAAAAGTTTGATACTTAAGAACTTAAAATTTATAGTTAGCTTACTGAAGAGAGATTGTAAAGGATCAGTAAAGGAAATCCTTAGTGCCCATCTTTCTCTATCCTTTTTGGTAATTACAAAGTTCTTTTTAGGTATATGTCTCCACCGTCTTGAATTCCTTAAAACTCTTTAGCAGTGTAAATGTTAAACTGTTAAACCTTATGAACCTGTTTTTCCTCATTAAAATTATAGTTGGTGAAATTGTTTAAATGTTTTTTATTTTATGAGAAGCTTATTCAGCTGTTCAGATGCCTCCTGAACATAAACATTTTGTTCAGAAAGTGTGTTGGAAATGACACATTAGAATCTTAATATTTATTTTCAGGGAGTATTTTACTTCTGTTTTGTGAAGTAGTCTATATTTGAATTGAATTTTCTGCTTTAAACATTTAGAATTGACTAGTTGGAAATCCCAGGAAAACACTTTTTAGGTAGAATTCAGGCTAGACCAGTCCTGAACTGTACTATTTTGCCCTATAGAATTTAGTGTAAGATGTAAGCCACTATTACTTTTGTAATCTGAAATTGTGTGTGTGTGTGTGTGTGTGTGTGTGTGTGTGTGTGTGTGTGTGTCCTTTGATCTCCTAAGTACCCATCCATGCTGTTCATTAATTTAAAAAAAAATTTTAGGTACTAATGTCTTTGATGCCTACTAATTCAGAACTGAGTTGTCTTTGAAGTTATATTTTTGGCTCTTGCCCCAGAATATATACATATGGGAATGAGCCAGATATGTAAGTAATGTCTAAGAAAATATGCCCAGAGAGCTGGATTGTGTAACAAGTAGGTTTTAAGGATTGACCTTTAACACTTGTTTCAGAACCTCAGTCATAAGCCCTCAGTATCCAGTATTACTTTTTATAATAATGTTATATAACATTCTTATTTGTTATTTGGAGTGATTCATTGGTTATCTTTGGTAGTTGGAAGAAAAGGTGGCAAGATTACATTGCAATTATACTTGATTTGCTTTTTACAACTTTTGTAGAAACGCCACCTCCTGGATATATCAGTGAAGATGGCGAAACAAGTGATCAACAGTTGAATCAAAGTATGGACACAGGTAAAAAATGTCTCTCAAAATTCCTAATAATTAGATATACATTTCTTGCATTGTTTGAAACGCACCAGAGATATTCCTTTTAAATCTGGAGTTGAGAAACATGCCAAACAAAATCTTCTATCTTGGTTTAACCAGATCTGAGCCTGCAATGGGGGCTGTGTTCTCACTGAAGAATTAACATATGCTACTCTGCAGAATAGTTATTATAATTGTCTTGCTAGAGTGAATGAAAATCTGAGAATACTCATGTGCTTTTATTTCTTTTTAAACACTTCTTTTTAAAGTTTTAGTTACTCTGTGAATAAATATCTCTTCATGATACAAGACCATAATTAGCCCACTAACAGATTTTCAGAGGAATTTGAGGGTGAGAGATGAGGATCAGCTTTTTAATGCTCCTTTAACTTAATAATGAGTTCTGAATTACAGTAGATTGCTTACACAAAATACCTTGTATCTGACCTAATTTGATTAATTTCTCATATTTATCTACTCCAATTGTGGAGAAAAATTTTAACATAAATATTACACACATTAAATCTTTAAACCAGATGCTGTGTCATAAAATGTATAACTGACCAGACCTAATAGGTTACCAGTGAAATCACTTTGATGTCATTGTAATTATCCACCTTGATTAATTCTACCCTGTCTGTATCTTAAGGATTGGACACCTTAATGTCACAACCCAACAAATTATACCACCAATCTTTCTATACATCTTACGCTAATACATTCTGCAGTTAGGCAAATCTAAATTATTTTTAAATGAATTAACATTGGTGGAGGAGGGAGATTTTACAATAATATTATTGTTTAAATCATTCCATTTTAAGGACTCCCAGATAAAGGAGCTTCTGCTGCCCCTAATCATACTGTGGGTGTTAGGAGTAGCAGATAGCTAAGAAAGTCAGAGACTCTAACGATCATTGAAAATAACATATATCTTATTGCAAAGGTCTTAATGCAGATTATATTTGGCTTTCCAAATATGTCTTCCTAACATGCCTAGATGTTAAAGAACTTTATTCTCTAAGCAGTGTTGTTCTTTTTTTTTGTCCTGTGATGGACAGGTGTTACTGTGGCGTTTAAAAGTGAATGGCACAAAAAGATGCTGAACATCATAAACCACAGTGAGATATTACTTCACACCCACTAGATGGCTATAATCAAAAAAAGGCAAAAGCAAGTGTTGATGGGGATGTAGAGAAATTGGAGTCCTTATATGTTGCCAGTAGAATGATAAATGGTTCAACCACTTTGGAAAAGTTTGCTGTTCCTCAAAAAGTTAAATATAGAGTTACATATGGCCCAGCAATTTCACTCCTACGTGTATACCCATGAGAATTGAAAACACATCCACACAAAAAACTTATACACGAATGTTTATGTAAGCATTATTCATAACACTCCAAAAGTGTAAACGATTCACATGTCCATCACATGATGAATGGATAAATTAAATGAGGTATATCCCTTCATTAGAATATTATCCAACCATATAAAGTAATGGTAGCACAACATGAAGTTCTACAACATGGATGGACCTTGAAAGCATTATGTTAAGTGAAAGAAGCTGGACACAAAAGGCTACAAGGGATTCCAATTAGTGCATAAACACCTATTCAACAATATAACTGAAAAACAGGAGGACCAATAATATAAGTATAATCACTGGTTATGGTAAATTAGTCAAAAAAGAAGAGAATAAGCTGAGTCAACTAACATGAATTCAGAGTTGGAGCTAACTTTGAATCTAACCTAATAATTTCTAATGCTGTTTCAGTGGGGCAATGTTACTGGCTTTCAGAATGACACATTTAAAATTGTTTACCATAACGACAATGGAAATATCTGATTTATGAGATGCTAAAAGTTGGTTTAACTACCAGTCCCTTACTTGGTTTTAGTTTCTCTGTTCAGTGTCATGGCAAGAAAGACATTTCTGGCTGGGTGCAGTGGCTCACACCTGTAATCCTAGCACTCTGGGAGGCCGAGGCAGGAGGATCACTCAAGGTCAGGAGTTTGAGACCAGCCTGAGCAAGAACAAGACCTTGTCTCTACTAAAAATAGAAAGAAATTAGCTGGACAACTAAAAATATATAGAAAAAGTTAGCTGGGCATATGGCGCATACCTGTAGTCCCAGCTACTTGGGAGGCTGAGGCAGAAGGATTGCTTGAGCCCAGGAGTTTGAGGTTGCTGTGAGCTAGGCTGACGCCACGGCCCTCTAGCCCGGGCAACAGAGCTAGACTCTGTCTCCAAAAAAAAAAGACATTTCTGACTGATGCAGGGCCCCAATTTAGAACAAAACTGGCCTCTTCTCTAACTCTGCTTCATACCTTCCAGGGGGAAGGACATAATTAAATTTATCTTTCACATCCTACTAGGATAGAATGAATTGATATTTTTAAAAAGGGTAACCAGAGGACAAATTAAACATGGTATAAGGAGCTATATGAAATAGCACCTGTTATTTTTTGCTTTTCTTTTTTTAAAAAAAATTTCTCTGGTTAAGTCTTTTATTCTTTCTTTTTAAGTCTTGTGGATATTAGAAATCAGGCAGGACATGACAGGAAATGTAAAAGTTTAATTTATCTTTGTCAAAGTATTCTGTAATTAGTCCCTTTTCAAGTCATGATTGATTTTATGAAAATATTTGTTCAAACAGGTATATAGAGAAATAGAATCTAATAGATCATAAGATGCGGCTTTCATAACTCACAGTTCAGTTTCATATCTTCTAAATGTACTGTGCTTGGTCTAGGACACAAAGATGCAGGCTTAAAAGGTTTTTGAATCGCCTGTATCAGTGGGTTGAATTGGGTGTCTCAAAAAGTACGCTGACATCCTCACCTCCAGTACCTCAGAATGTGACCTTACTCAGAAATCGGGTCTTTGGAAATGTAATTATTTAAGTGAAGATGAAGTCATACTAAAGTAGAGTGGAGCCCCTAATCCTATATGACTGATGTCCTTAGAAAAAGAGTAGAGACACACAGGGAAGAATGCCATGTGAAGATGGAGGCAGATATTGGAGTTAGCAGCTGCAAGCCAAGCAATGACAAGGATTGTTGGAGAAATGAGAAGCATAAGAGAAAGGCATGGAACAGAATCTCCCCTGGAGTCTTCAAGAGAACGTGGCTCTGCCAACACCTTGATTTCAGACTTATGTCCTCCAGAACTGTGAGAAAATAAATTTCTATTGTTTTAAGCGACCCAGTTTGTGGTACTTTGTTATAAGCAACCCCTAGGAAGCTAATACAGTGATTAATGAGGTTTTGAGAGTATACTACTAATAACATGTACATTTAGTTATTTGTAAATTATATACAGGTACTTAATACATTGTATACTTTAGCACACACAAAAATATTAAAGGATGAGATTAAATAAGTTCCAGTATTTACTTTTTGTAAGCCAGTTGTTTTGTGTACTCCTAGACAGTATTTACGTATCCCACTTACAAGACTCCTCTTAACCAAATGCATATCATCAGGATATCATGGTCAGACTCTGAGCTAGACTGCCTGAGTTTGGATTGTTCCTCTACCATATACTAGCTAGGTAATGTAGGTACATAGTTTTATCTGTAAAATAGAGTTAATAATAGTACCTAACTCATAGGATATTAACAAGGTTAATATTTGTAAAGCAGTTCAGTGTTCCTAACTCAAAGTAAGCACTGTAATGGTGTATTTCAGAAAAATAGTAAAGGAGGAGTTAACCATTAAGGAAAAAGAAGAAAGTTGATTGCACAAAAATTTTAAAGCAAATGAGGAATTGAGATCCAGCAACATGGTTTGCTTTCTTGGTTGGGATCTTCTAAGTAAAATAAGAAAGTATGGTTATTTGTCCAGAATGCAGGGTCAGGTTTGACAGTTTCAGGGTAATGGTCTTACTGGATATACCACTTCTGTCTTATTTTGTAGTTTTTAGTAGTGATGTATAGCTTGTCTTTCATTAGATATATTCCTTAATATTTTATAGTTTTTAGTGCTGTTATAACTTATTGGTTTTAAATTTTATTTTCCAGTTTATTCCTAAGATATGGAAAAATACTTGATTTTTGTATATTGATCTTTCTTTGTGGATCCTTGCTTAATTCACTTTTTGGTTTTAGAATTCTATATATAGATTCTTGAGGTTTTCTGCATACACAACCATGTCATCTGGTTTCCTTCTTTCTTTCTAATCTTTTTTTTTCCTTTCTTGTCCTGGCTAAAACCTACAGTAAAATGTTGGATAGAAGTGGTAAGAATCGACATTTTTGCATTGTTCCGGATCGTAGGGGGAATACATTCCATAGTGCCCCACTAAGTATGATGTTAATTTGTGGATATTTTGTAGATTGTTTTTGTCTGATTGAGGAAGTTCCTTTCTGTTCCTAATGTTCTGACTGTTTTTTATGAATGGCTGTTGAATTTTGTCCAGTGCTTTTTTTGCATCTATTAAGAGGATCATGTAGTTTTATTCCTTTATTCTTTTTGCAATGAATTCCACTAAGTGATTTTCTAATGACAAACCAACCTTGATGATATTTGGTTATGATGAATTAATATTTTAAAATATTTATGGATATGTTAATGGTTTATTTTTAAGAATTTTTATATCCACGTGTATGAGACATTGGTCTATAGGATTTTTTTTTTCCTTGTAATGTCTTTATTAGTTTTAATATCATAAAATGTGTTGGAAAGGACTTTCTCCCTCACTGTTTTCTGAGTTTTCTTAAGGTTGGTATTGTTTCTTACTTAAATATTTGATAGATTTTTTTTTTTTTTTTTTTTTTTGCCAGAGAGACTACCTCTTTTAGGAAAGGGTTTTTTAAATTCAGTATTATTTAGATTTTTCAATTTTTGTATGTGTTTGCATTTTGTAAGAAATTTGTTCATTTCGTCTAAGTTGTAGAATTCATTGCTCCAAAGTTATTCCTAATGTTTGTTATTCTCTGAATGTCTGTAAGATCCGTAATAATGTCCCATTTTTTTAATTTATAAATTAGTACTTTGACTTTTTTCTTTTATTCTTAGGCAGTCTTGCAAGGGATTTATCAATTAATAGTTTCAAAGAACCAGGTTTTGTCTGTAAATTTTTTCGGTTTTCTTTGTCTCTTTTCTATTTCATTTGTATTCTTCATTATTTTGTCTACTTTGCACTTAATCTGCTCTTCTCTAAGCCTGTTGTGTGTGTTCAGATCATTGATTCATTTCTAATGTAAACATTTAAAGCTATAAATTTTCCTCTAAGCCTTATTTTAGCTGTGTATTACAAATTTTCATATGTTGTTTTCTATCACCACTTAATTATTTTCTAATTCCTCTTACAGTTTATTCTTTGACCCATGAGTTATTTAGAAGTTTCGGGTTTTTGTTTTTTTGTTTTTTGGTGTTTTGAAGTGTGGGGATTTTCTAGATACTTCATGGATTCCTAATTTAAATTTGTTATAGTCCAAAATGTATTATGTATGACTTCAGTCCTTTGAAATTTACAAAAGATTATTTTATGCTACAACATCTGGCTTATATTGATGAGAATTTCATATATAGTTGAAAAGAACGTGTATACTACAGTTGTAGTATTCTCTGTCATTCAGGTCAGAGTGGTTGGCGATGTTGTTTAAATCTTCTTAATCCTTTCTGATTTTTATCTACTTGTTCTGTCAGTCATGGAAAGGAGTGTTAAAATCTCCAACTCTGATTTTTGATTTGTCTGTTTCTGCCTTTAGTCCTGTCAGTTTTTGCTTCATGTATTTTTAATCTATTTTTAGATGGTAAATTATTACATCTTCCTGATAAATTAACCCCAATTATAAAATGTGTCTCATTACCACATCTTTTTTAGTGATCGAATGGTATATTTTTCATCCTTTTACTTTCAACCTATCTGCATCTTTGCATTTATGGTGTGTTTCTTTTAGGTTACTGTTTTGCAATTTCTTTTCTATTTTATCTGATTTTTGTTTCTCTGTTTCTGTTTTCCTGCGTTTTAGACTAGTCATATTTTTGTTACTCCATTCCATTTACTCTTTTGGCTTTTTGGCAATAACACTTAGCATTATTTTCTTGGTAAATGTTCTAGTGATGACATTGTACTTAATCACCTTTTACCTGGAAGGTTATTTAAGTTGTAATATTTAACAGTTTCATGTAAAATGTAAGAACTTTATAGCACTGTAATTTCATTCATCCACTTCCATTGTTTGTGCTACTCTCATATATTTTACTTAGTAAATATGTATAAACCCCAAAGTATAGTGTTATTTTTGCATTAGACTTTGAGTTTTTAAAGAAAACTTTAAGAGGATAAAAAATAATGTTTTGTATTTACCTACATATTTACTATTTCTGCTTTGTTCCTGCTCATTGCTTTCCTGCAGACATTTGTTTGTTCCAGTTGTTTTAGCTCCATTTGTCAGAGAGGCTTTTCTTTCTCCATTGGTTTTTCTTGGCCCCCTAGATGAAAATCAAGTGATAATGTATATTTGAGTCTGTTAATCCAGTTAAATGAATTCTTCATTTCCTGTAATCTATTTTTCAGTTTACAATTTCCATGTTAAAGTGTTTATCTGATAATTCCAGTGTTGTATTAATATATAACATGGTCTGCTTTTGTTGACTATTTTATCTTTTGATTATGGATCGTTTTTTTCCTGCTTTGTATGTCTCTTGTTTTTTAATTGGATACTGGATATTGTATATAAAATAATACTAGAGAGTAAGATAGATAATACTTTACCTTGGAAAGATCCACCCTTTTCCCCCTCTGGTTGCTAAGCTGAAGAGCTGATCTCTGTAAGTAGGAGTTGGGTTGGAGAGGTATTGACTTGGGACTTTAATTAATATCACTTAATCTCAGGTTTTAGGGAGGGTTAGTCACCTGCTTCAGCAGGGCTTTCAGATGTGAGTATGGAAGACTGTAGGATATGTCATTGCTTTCTAGTCTTGCCCAAGACTTCCTGTCTTACTATATACTCAGCTAAAGACATGTGTGTTAGAATTGGCTGATGAAGAGCTCTGTGCTTGAGGCTTCTCAGATTTTAATTGCCTGTGCATGGCCATTAATATTGTAGTTGGCTTCTACTTTGGCAAACACAATCCTGTGTCTGTCTGTGTCCTAATTTGGCAGATGCTGTCAACAATAAAAGTGGTTACCACTTTCTCCTTAGCTAGAAAGAGCTCATTCTTCTCTATAAATTAGTTCATTTACACTTACTTGGATCTATAGCTGTTTAGTAACTTTAAAGAAAAGTATGATTTTTGTTTTGTTTTGCTTATCCGGTACTTTCTTACTGCTAGTTCAGAAGCAGGGGTTTTCCCTAATCTAACCATTCTAACCATAAGGGGAACCCTGTAGGAGATTTTAATAAAAACAAAAGAAAAACTTTTTTTCCTTCATTTTTTTTCATTAAGAACAGATTTGTGCTCATAGAAAATTTGGAAATTTATAAAACCTAATAAATAGGAAATGGTAATGCATTGTATAATTCTTAAGCTGGATTTGATATACATAGTGTTATATCTTTTTTTTGGCGTAACTTCTTATTTCTATCATTATTCTATGTCAAATAAAAGTTAAACAGTATTTTACAGATGCAATTATACAACATTTTGAATTATACAGCAAATGGATGTTCATCATAAAAAATTAGGAAGCACAGTTAGGTAAAACAGGAAAATTTAAACATTACATATAATTACATTTAGCAAAAAATTTTAATTTAAAAAGGTTCAACGCTTACCAGAAAGGAAGAAAAAAAAATACTCCAGTGAACATCATAGAGAAATAGCTAGAAAGTGTCAGAAAAGTTCACCCCTAGGATGTTGGATTCTAGAGTTCTTGTTCTTGGCTACTAGACTGGACCTCTTCTGGCTGGTTTCAGATGACATGGGGAGAAATGGGTGCTTTGGAGATATGTTGCTGAGATAGGATATGATTGGGGATTAGTTTAGGGTAAGATTGAAGGATGAACCCCGGAAGATTTTCAGTTTTCTGGAAGACTTGTGAACATGTTGGTCTTTATTCAATAAATTCAATTTTTTAAAGTATTTTTAAATTTATTTTTAAGGTGTGTAACGTGTTTTGATAGACATAGTGAAATAGTTAGTATAGTCCAGCAAATTAACATATCCATCTTCTCACATAGTTACGTTTGTTGTGTATTTGTGTGGTAAGAGCACCTAAAATCTACTCAGCAAATTTCTAGTATACAATATTGTAACTGTAGTCTTCATGTTGCACATTAGATCTCTAGACTTAACCTACATATCTGTATTTGTACCCTTTTATCTACACTTTCCCCATTTCTTCTTCCCAGCACTGTGATCACCATTTTATTATGTGTCCATGCATTTGACTTTATTTTTACATTCCACATGTGAGATCATTCTATAATTTTATTTCATTGTCTGCCTTATTTCAGTTAGCATGGTACCTTCCATGATATTATGGTTCACCCATGTTGCAAGTGGCAGGATATATACCACAGTTTCTTTATTCATTCAGCTTTTGACAGGATACTTACCTTGGCTATTGTGAATAAAAGCAACAAGAGAAAAGCGACATGTCACGTACAAGGGAATCTTCTTAGACTACCAGCAGATTTCTCAGCAGAAAGTTTGCAGACCAGAAGAGAACAGGATGATATATTTGGGGAGCGGTGAGGGGGAGATTAGCCAACCAAGAATACTGTATCCAGCCAAGCTATCCTTCAGAAATAAAGGAGGAATAAAGACTTTCTCAGACAAAAGCTGAAGGAGTTTCATCAGTTCCAGTGAGGATAGGAAACAACAGGAGCTCTCGATTATTGCTGGTGGGAATGCAAAATGCTACAGCCCCTTTGGAGACAGTTTGGTTGTTTCTTACAAAACTAACCATATTCTTACTATATGATCTAGCAGTCTTGCTTCTTGGTATTTACCCAAACAAATTGAAAACATATGTCTACAGAAAAACCTGCATACAGATGTTTATAGCAGCTTTACTCACAATTGCTAAAACTTGGACTCAGCCAAGATATCTTTAATAAGTGAGTCAATAAATAAACTGATACATCCAAACAATGTACAGCATGTCATTGAATAACATCACTTCATTATAATATTGATGAGGGGAGAAAAATTGGTTTTGTCATATGTCATTTTGCTTAAAGTCACAATTTCCAAGAACCTTTTGATGTCATTAAGTGAGGACTTACCTATATGTGACATTCCGGAAAAGGCAAAACTATGGAAACAGTAAAAAGATAAGTGGTGCTAGGGGTTATAGGAGAGGGAGGGAGGGATGACTAGGTGGGGCACAGGGCATTTTTAGGGCAGTGAGACTCTTCTCTTTGGTACTTCAAATGAATGAATACATGTCACCATATATTTGTCAAAACCCATATAACATATAACAACAAGAATTATCCCTAATGTAAACCATGGACTTTTGGTGATAATGATGTGTCAAAAATAGGTTCATTAATTATAACAAATGTACCATTGTGGTGTTGGGGAGGTTGATGATTGGGGAGGTCATGTGGAATGGGACAGGAGTTATATGGGAACTTTTTGTACTTTCCATTCAATTTTGCTGTGTACCTAAAACTCCCCTAAAAAATAAGTCTGTTAAAAATTTCTTTAAAATGTCACCTTGAATGATATACCAAAGCAGATTTAAAAAAAAAAAATGGTGGAAATATTTGCAAATGAATGGCAAGTCTAAGAACTGATTTCTAAATTTGGAAACTTACAAATCAAGAGGAAAAAGTAGTTGATAGAAAAATTGACTAAAAGAATATGAATGCATTATTTAAAAGAAAAATAAAAAATAAAGAGTTACCCTCTTTAAACCTATCAAATTTGCAGATCTCAACATGTAGTGACATGTAAGGAAATACTGGCTCATAAATTCTTGGTGAGTCTGTGCATTTTGGGAGAGTATTTTGGCACTCATTTATAAAAATTTAACACTCATTCTTTTTATCTTATATTTCCACTTTGAAAAATGTATCCTATAGCTATATGTGAGCTTGTATGCCAAGATACATGCGCAAAGATTTCTCTAGATGTTTTAGGTGCTGGAAAACACTACTGATTGAAACTGGCTAAAACAGCAGGATATTTATTACCTCTCATAAGTGGAAGGGCTGTGATAGGTTAGACTTCAGTAGTGGCATTTTATATATAAATAATACATAGGTTAGTGATCACTTATCTCTGTTTTTAACTGTTTCTAAAAGGTTCTGTTAACTAATAAATTGTTGGCTTAATTTAACTTTTTAAGATGTCATAATCTTTCTTGTAGTCTGTAATTCTGACTTACCACATCTGACTGAACTCCTCTTAGTCTAAATTAATGAATTATGACCCTATTGGTCACTTCTGATAAATATTTAATAGAGGAATAAACAGTTGAAAGATAGGAATAATTGGGCAGTTTCCTCCATTTCTAATAATGGCTTTGTTTATTTTATGTTTGCTTCAGGAAACAGAAGTGAATTTTTTTAGTTCATTGCTATAAATACATTTTGACCTTTCTTAGTTGTACCTGTTGTATAGATTTTTCAACTGAGGAACAAAAAAGAACACAATTGGGTTTTGTAAGAATGTTCTGTCTTCTAAAAAATATTCTTCATCTGTTCTCTATTTCTGATTCATCTAGTTATCTGGGTGCTGCTATTTCACCTTTGTTGCCTGGTATTTTGTCTTGGTTATAATGGTGTGTGATAAGGAGAGGTACATAAGGCGGCTTGGCGTATCTTTTTCTACATTTATGCCATTGGTGTAAGCTTGGGAGCTTTGGGTCATGTTCTTTTAGATTAACTTCCCCTAAATCTATGGAGAATGGTGATCATAAAACAAAATATTCTGTATTTATAATAAGATTATTTAACAACATTACAGCAAATGTGTTTTAAAATTGAGTTGTGTGGAATTGAACAAAGTAGTCTCAATGATTTTTTTCTGTTGTCTGTGGTGGTTCTTATTATTCATGCCCCCTTATTTCCTTGATTAGATTTAGCTTGTTTACCTAAAATGGGAAGAATCAGATCATCTTTTAAGAAAATATAATTTCCCAAAACCTACTCCAGAAAATAGAGCTATCTTAAGTCAACTTTCATAAAGCAAAATAGAGAGATGTTTCAGTAAACCCTAGAAAATTATTAACTATTTTCTTAGGAGAATTTTCCTGAACTTTTAAAGAATGTGCTGTTACAATACTATTTAAACTGTCATAGAACATAAAAAAAGACACAAAAGCTTCTATATTGTTATAACATTGATTGCAGAACACAACAAACACACAGCACCCATGTAAAATCTACAGGGTTGTATTGCTTCAGATTGTTGATGGAAAAATCCTAAATAATCTCTCTTGGCCTCAAAGCCAATATTATGCTTAATAGGAAAATACTAGAAACATTACCTTAAAGAATATCCACTGTCACCACTGTTTTATCTAAGTGGGACACAAACCCCGATATGACTGATAAATCAGGTAAACTTTTTTTAATGCTACATCATCAAAATTAGGATTACGAGTCATAAAACAGATGACCAAATATTTGCAAACCGTACCGTGAAAGAACTAATATTGCTAATATATAAAGAGCCTTCTAAAAATCAGTAAGAAAAGTGATCAACACCACAATAGAAAAATGAGCAACGAAAAGAGCAGACTATTTACAGAAAGGAAATACAATATAAACAAATGTAAAGCTGCTCGGTGTCATTTTTTAAGAAAAATGCAACTTAAAACTGTTCATTGAGACCATGTTTTCACCTATCAACAATAACACCATGGGCATCCTGTCACTATTACCTTGTTGTTGGTAATGTAAACTGGTACAGCCTCTATAAATGATGATTTTGGCCAAATCTAACAAAGTTACAAATGCGCAAACCCTTTGACCTGACAGTTTGTCTTTTAAGAATCTGTCCTTCACACATGATTGGAATTATGCAAAATATACAAATTAGTCATTATAATCTTTGTTCTTAAAGCAAAATATTGAAAATAGCCTGCATATCCATCAATATGCGATCATAATGTAATGTTATGTGGCTGATAGGTAGGTAAACAGACAAGGAAATACTAAGGAAGCATATCAACATAAACAATCTCTAATAGTATAAGCAATATGGAGGTTCAGAATTGTGTTATCATTTGTGTATGATGGGGGGACACAACAGAAATATGTTTGGTTATACAAAGAATTGTCAATATTA
>NW_012142857.1:3738019-3739629 GCF_000956105.1 Propithecus coquereli | reverse complement strand
AAAGTACATGAGAGGATGTGCATAGGTTTTATGTACATACTATGCCATTTTATATCAGGGACTTGAGCATCCTCAGATTTTGGTAAGAGTTGGTCCTGGAAGCAATACCCTCAGCTAGTGAGGGATTGATTGACTGTATAAACTCTTCTGTAATCTCTTTTTTGGCCCTCATTTTACCTTGCTATTTCACAATTTCTCTTCAGTTTCACCGCGTTCGAAATTTATTTTACAAAATTGTCAGGATTTTATTTTGTTCATAATATTTCTTGTATGTTTTAGTCAAAATTACAGAAGAATATATGTGATCCAGTTTTCCAGTGAAATAAGTATTCTCTTGATTCCATATTCTGTTTCTACTTTCATATTCTTTGTGTTTTATTACTTTCTGATTCTTACGTATTACATAGGTTTTCTATTTTTGTAGCTAGGGTAATTCACTGAGAATCTCACGGTAAAATAGACAAATGTCAAAAACATGTCATATTTTCTATCCTTTCGTTATGACAGTTTTTCTTATGGCTTTTGATTCATTAATCTTTGCTGAAGCTTTATTCTATATAGTTTATCTTACCAAAAATTAGCTTTTTAATGCATTTTAGAAATCCACCAAATAGGGCAAATTGACTTTTTTGGTGTACGATTGTTTTATATTTGAACAGGAATTAGACTAAAACTATTGGTAAAACAGATAATCTGACATAAAGTGACTTAATGACATGAGAAATTTGAAAAATTGAAAGTCTGGTATGATCTATGGAAACTGGAGTTCTGTATTAAAAATATTGAAAATTTGATATGATCTTTGGAAACTGATAAAAATGTTATGTCTACTTCCTGAGCTGTTGCCAGTGTATGCTGGCATAGAACGTGTAAGGATGATGGTGTTCGATCTATTTTTGGCTTGAATTGTTCACACATTTCTTCTTTTTATGTTGTTTTTTTTTTTT
Organism: Propithecus coquereli; assembly: GCF_000956105.1. Taxonomy (NCBI): domain Eukaryota; kingdom Metazoa; phylum Chordata; class Mammalia; order Primates; family Indriidae; genus Propithecus; species Propithecus coquereli. The sequence goes on along the minus strand of NW_012142857.1, from coordinate 3,738,682 downwards.
TTCCCCCCCAGATTTGCAGCCAGTTACTTACTCAGAACCTGCATTTTGGTGTTCAATAGCATATTATGAATTAAATCAGAGGGTTGGAGAAACCTTCCATGCATCACAGCCCTCACTCACTGTAGATGGCTTTACAGATCCATCAAATTCAGAGAGGTTCTGCTTAGGTTTACTCTCCAACGTTAACCGAAATGCTACAGTAGAAATGACAAGAAGGCATATAGGTATGTTTTGTTTTTCCTGTGTGAAAACTAATGCCATAATACCGTATACTCATACTGTGGGCATTATGTGGTATGCAAGAGCTTGTGCACAGAAAAACCAGTGTTCTTTCTGTTGGTTAAGTGCACAGGCTTCATTGCTTCTAATAGCTCCTGGTGATTCTTCAATCAAGCAGACTCTTATTTTTGACTTTTCTTTATTTGGCACCCTTGATACTGGAAAGTCCTTCAGTAAATATGTGTTGAAATAATTTGAATTTGCTGAGTCTCTACAAGTCATAAAATTGCCATGTTCCGATTTTGGGGTTATAATTTTTATAAATCATGAATTTTTTTCCCCAGTTTGTTTATATCTTCAGGGTTTTTTCTCCCTTTGGTGAGTTCATATATCAGATCCTCTCCCTATTATTCTGAGTTGAAATATGTAGAGCAAGAACTACCA
>NW_012142857.1:3688074-3737413 GCF_000956105.1 Propithecus coquereli | reverse complement strand
TACTAATGCTTGAACATCATTGTCATCATCTTAAAATAACTTCTTTTAATAATAGTTTGCTTCTATTTTTTTAATTATTATTACCCATCACCTCCTGTGAGAAATAATGTTGATTACCAGAGTGATTTTTGATACTGCAAAATGATAGTGACTGTAATCTTGGTTTACTTGGTTTCATGTGGAGGTTAGATTATCTTTGTCCTTTTGATTTCTAGTGTAATAGGTGGTTTTGATCAGAAAATACAGCCTGAAAAATCTCTACTTTTTGGACTCAGTGTTTTTCTAATGGGCAAGTACATGATTGATTATTTTACAATATTGTATAATTGTAGAACCAGGGTACCAGGTTCTACATTTATCTATTAAATCTGGCTTGTTTGTTGTTTTGTTAATTTTGTTTTGCTGTGTAACAAATTACCACACACTCAGAGGCCTAAAACAAAACAAATTTATTATCTCTCAGTTTCTGTGGGTCAGGAGTCCAGGCATGGGCTAGGTGGCCTTCTCCTCAGGGTCTAACGAGGGTGAAATTGAAGTATTAGCTGGACTGCGTTTTCATCTGGAGTTTGAGGTCCTCTTCTCACCTCACACTGTTGTGGCAGAATTCAGTTCCTTGCAGTTGTAGCACTGAGGTCCTCATTTCCTTGCCACATGGTCCCCACTGTCTTCAAAGCCAGCAATAGAGTATGCCTCTTGTGTTGAATCACTTTAGCTCAGGACTGTCTAGCCCATTTTAAAGGATTGTCTGATTAAGTCAGGCCCACCAAAGATAATCTTCCCTTGTTAGGGTCGACTGAGTATATCTGAAAAATTCCTTAACGGTAGCACCTAGTGTTTGATTGAATCACAAAGGTATGTGCGCACCAGGGCTGAGACTTTTAGGTGCCATCTTAGAACTCTGCCTATCACAGGTTTTAAAAATCCTTATATCTCATATTATTTTGTGTCTTTGACCTGTCAAATTCTGAAAGAAGTATATTAAAATCTCTGTAATTTTTTCTTACCTAATTCTGCTTATACATTTAGAGATTCAGTTGCCACCATAACATACGGTTTTTACAAGGACAAATGACTCTAAATCTCTTGATTTTTTTTTTATATCTTTTTTTCTTAACTTTAGTGGATTCTTTAATGAAAGACTGTTGTAATGAAGATATATTTATCCAATTTCTTCAAAATTAACTTAATTTCTTTAACTTATTTTAAAATAATGTATAATTTGTATGAGACTATTTTGCTATTCATGCACTTTTCTTCATTGTTTAAATACTTTTGATAAGCATATATTACTTTTAAAAATCAATAAATTTAAAAAACACTTGCAAAAACATAAAATGATATATTTCAAAGTTAGACTTCAGAAAAACACAAAATGTTATATTTCAAAGTTAGACTTCAGAAAAACATAGGTATGGAAATGCCTTATATCATTTTAGAATTCCTCTATGACTTCCAGAGTCACACTAAAATAGTAAATGTTATAAACTAATCCTTTATGTGTTTTATTTTAGGAAGAGGAGTGCGCTTGTATTACATAGGTGGGGAAGTTTTTGCTGAGTGCCTAAGTGATAGTGCAATCTTTGTGCAGAGCCCCAATTGCAATCAGAGATACGGCTGGCACCCTGCCACAGTGTGTAAAATTCCACCAGGTATGGATCGAACAATGTAGATAAACCTATCACATCAACTTGCTTAGTTTTTCTGGTTGCTAATTGTAGGAATTAGGAGATGATTGCATGCTCATATTCTAGAACCTATAGCTCTTTTATAATTTTTTCTCAATAATGATACTCTTTTTACATAGTTTCTTTTACTTTTTTCAATCATAGGCTGTAATCTGAAGATCTTCAACAACCAGGAATTCGCTGCTCTTCTGGCTCAGTCTGTTAATCAGGGTTTTGAAGCCGTGTATCAGCTAACTAGAATGTGCACCATAAGAATGAGTTTTGTGAAAGGTTGGGGAGCAGAATATCGGTATGACATACATATTTAGTTCAGTTTTCACAATATAATTTCTTTTTATCTCATTCTTTGCATCTTCTGGAGTTCATTTTTATCTGTATATTGAGGTAATGGAATCAGTAGATCTTTGTGTAAAATGATGAAAGAAAGTTGGTGGCCTCTGGATTCAAAACTATTGCATGTTACTGGACTGGCATTATAGCAGATATGATTAAAACATATAGGTATGTATTTTAATGTAAGGCACAGTGTTATACCATAAAAGGGGTGATGGCACATGATCTGGTCTAAAAGATCAGTAGGATTTAAGTATTCATAGATGGTGGTGGTGAGCAGGATGGGAAGTGATAATCCTGACAATAGAATAGCAGTTTAATGTGGTGTATAGAAAGTAGAGAAAAATGAGGCTGAACAAATAAGTTGAGGTGAGTTGAATATAGGTGAAGAGGTGGAACTTTATTCAGGAGTAGAAGGGGTACTTGCTGCAAGCACTGTGCTGCGTTTTAAATGCAGTATCTAAGAATTACTGTTTCTGTTGTTACTCCTTTCCGTATAAGGTTTAAATATGTGAAATTGCAATCTTTGTAGGTAACAAATGATTCAAACTAATACATAATTGAAAATAGGCTTAGAAAAGTTTGATAATTTGCCCAGGGTCACATTGTAAGTGTTTGAGATGGAACTGAGAGACAGCTCTCCTAACTCTTACCTCTTCTCTAAGGATAGTAGTGACAATTGCATAACTGAGTTTTACGAAAACTAATGTGTCAGCAGTGGATGAGATAGACTAGGTTATTACTAAATTAACTAATTGATTGGATTCCACATCAGAGAGAGGGAAGACTTCTTCACCATATTAAAGGATAGAACTTAAGTAAAATACTTAGTTTTTCTTTACTTTGATTGCTTACTCTCTCTGCATGCCTGCTTAGGAAATATTCATATAGTATAGTAATTGTATTCCTGCTTCATCCAGCAATTTGGTCCCTTCAGAATTTATTTCATTTGATTTGGACTTGATTCCCTATCTTAAACAAGTTTTGTGAGACATCTGACTATTGAGATGGTAAAGTTTGAGGTCTGCTTGTTGAATAATACTTTTATATATGAATCTCTATATCCTAGAATGAAGACTTGTCACTATTTTGTCTGACTTACATTGGTCAAATAATTCATTTTGTGATTTTGCTATGGTTCTCTTTTGATCAGTACCTTTTCGAGATGTGATACTTTCAAAGAATGGTGAATGCTGTTTTTCAAAACTTTGGACTTCACTCAATCTGAGTTGATAGTAAAATCAGATTCAGTGGTACATCTGATAGGAAGTTTTCAGGTCAGACTTTTTCTTTTCCTACAAAATGTTAGAATAATGCAGAGAATATGGTTGGAATTTAGTGGAATTAAGAGTGAACTACATAGGACAGGGAGAATTCCATATATATCTATAGGTCTTCTGCTAAGAATAGTTTTATTTTTTTTAGTTGGTAGAGAGAAATATACTGCCCATCATTCACTGTGGACTGTATCATTCTTTAACACAGAGATAAATTAAAATCTATAATTATAAGCGGTAATATACAGTATGTTTTTATAGGTATTTGTAGTCAGGTACTTTGGATAATCAAGTAGTTTACTATAACATTTACAAATCAAAATGTCAAATACCCACATATCTGTGAACTGTGGGTAGCTACCAGGAACTTTTTGTCTTTAATGATGCTGAAGCTGAGAAGGTAGACTTGATGGTTAGGTTTCTAAAACCATTATTCAGTTTTGTCAGTGCCAACTTGATTGTCGGCATAACAACTAGGAAATATAGTAAACAAGGAATTTACATGTGTGAAGAATTCATTTTAAATTGAGAAATATGTCTGAGTTACGTGAACGGAAGTGAGTAAACAGTTAGGAGGGATGGATCATGTTTCAGGTACAGTTGTGCCCGAGTAAGTGTAGTGGCAGTCTTCTTCAACCTACTTTCTTTCTGTGACCTAGATTAAGAATTAATTCTGAAGGGGAAGTGACAGGGGGAGGGGAAGGTAGCCTGTACCATTATTAAGCTATCTACCACAGTGGTCACTAGAGTTTGCACCCTCCGGGAAATTTTGGGAAACAGGGAACCTACAGAATTATCCCACCCAGGGGAGAAGGAAGTGCTGGCTGTGTAAATGTCAGTTGGTTGAGGGCTGCTCCTGGGGATGTTAATTTCCTGACACCTTTAGCCTACTACACATGTGGGCACGACAGAGAAGTTCTTGGGCATAGAATTCAGATACTTGCAATTGGAAGTTGGCTAGAGCACGGTGAAAAATCTGAAGGGTATAGTGGGGGCACTAACACTATCTGCTACAGAAAATCACATCCTTGGGAATAGTTTTAAGCTGTATTGTGCTTGTGTTGCTTGGAGATGAAGACTTGATAATGGACTTTTCTCGTGTTTGAAGGGCTGTTACTTTGTAGAAACAAGCAGGGTTATTGACTTATTCTATATAGCAAATAAGACAGAACTAAAATCAATGCATAGAAGTGACAAGATCACATTGAATACGTAATTCCCAGAGAGTAGCCTTTTTTCTTGAAGCACTAGAGGTGTTTTTTATTAAAAGCCTGAATGATGTTGCTAAAAAGAATGTTATTCACTGGCTTTCTCAGGGTAAGTTGAACTCTAACATTCTCTGATAAGGATTTAGCTTGGGTCAAAGTTGTGTTTTTGTTTTGGTATACTTTTAAATTTGAACTATGTTCCATTTAGACTCCATTTGATATTTTAGTGTTCACTGTTCTGTGGTTGATTTAATTAATAAGTAGGGTGACCATATGTCTCTCTCAGTTTGCTTGGGACAGTCCTGGTTTATATCTCTCCTTATAGCCTGATTATTAATAGTGCCTACATTCTGTCTCAGAGGTGTCCCATTTTGGACGAATGGATAAATAATAAGGTCACCTTACTAATTGTAATTTGATGGGAAATGAATACTTTTGTAGATCCCTTAAAAAGAAAAAAAAGACACTGGAAGTACTTTGAGGATCAACCATTTTCAAAATAATAATCAGATGTCCACAATTTATTATTCCAAAGAAATTAGATTTTAGTGTATACAACCTTTTAATTTCATAATCCTTTTTTTGTATTCTTTGAAACAGAAGGCAGACGGTAACAAGTACCCCTTGCTGGATTGAACTTCATCTGAATGGACCTCTACAGTGGTTGGACAAAGTATTAACTCAGATGGGATCCCCTTCAGTGCGTTGCTCAAGCATGTCATAAAGCTTCGTCACCAATCAAGTCCCATCAAAAGACTTAATGTAACAACTCTTCTGTCATAGTATTTGTGTGTGGTCCCCATGGACTGTTGACTATCCAAAAATTCAAGAGAGAAAACAGCACTTGAGGTCTCATCAGTTAAAGCACCTTGTGGAATCTGTTTCCTATATTTGAATATTAGATGGGAAAATTAGTGTCTAGAAATACCCTTCCATAAAGGAGGAAGAGAAGATTTTAAAGACTTAAATGATGTCTTATTGGGCATAAAACTGGGTGTCCCAAAGGTTTATTAATAACAGTAGTAGTTATGTGTACAGGTAATGTATCATGATACAGTATCACAGTATTGTGCTGTTTATATACATTTTTAGTTTGCATAAATGAGGTGTGTGTGTGCTGCTTATCGATCTAGGCAAGGCCTTTATAAAGTTATAGTACCTAATCTGTTATTCCCACTTCTCTGTTATTTTTGTGTGTCTTTTTTAATATATAATATATATCAAGATTTTCAAATTATCATTTAGAAGCAAATTTTCCTTGTAGAAAAACTAATTTTTCCGCCTTTTACCAAAAATAAACTCTTGGGGGAAGAAAAATGGATTAACTTTTGAAATCCTTGACCTTAATGTGTGCAGTGGGGCTTAAACAGCCATTCTTTTTGTGTTTTTTTTTTATTTACTGCTAAATGTTATTATAAGGAAACCATACTGAAAATCTTTCCAAGCCTCTTGTCTCCATTCCCACTTTTGTCCTGATACCAAAACAGCGTAGCATGACATCATCACCAATAATAGTTGCACTGATATTGCTGGCACCAGTTAATTCTGGTGTACAGTAAACATTCATACAGAGTAAGTCCCCTTGTCTTACACCAAATTTCAACAGGTGATAATTGACTTGTATAACCTAGCAGTCTATTGATTTATCCTTCCACCTCATAAAAAATGCACAGGTGGTAGTATGATTATTTTCAGGGATATGCTAGAATTGCTTCAATATATTTATCCTTTTTTAAAAGCTAATCTATAAATATAAATACCCTTTTTTAAAGGGTATTTTAAAATATTTCAACAGCAGACCTTCTGCTCTTTGAGTTGAATAGTTCCATTCGATTTAGTTACCAGATTGTATTATGAAGTGAACCTTTTGTAAATATAATTGTTTCTGCAAAATACCTAGAAAAGTAATGCTAAGGTATGATCAGCAGATAAGGGTCATCTGTTTTTAAAGTATGTTGTATTCAATTTATAAATTGAATGTTATTCTATATAATTATGAATTTAGAATTTTAAAAATTGGGGAGAAGCCATTTAGCAAGTTTTTTAGCTTATTACCTGCAGTCTGAGCTGTTCTTAACTAATCCTGGATATGTGGTTGACCATATTTTATGCTCTGCAGTGCGAGGAGATTCCAGAAGCTCTGTTGGTAGTCCATTCTGCAGCAGATAGTTACTATGTCTAATGTTGACTCATTGCAGTTTAAACATTTCTTGTTTGCATCTCAGTAGAAATGGAAAATAACCACTCCTGATCCTCTTTTCGTAAATTTTCATATTTTTGAAGATAGATGTCTTTGGTACTTGTTCTTGGAAATCATATTCACCTGTATCTAAAAGTATCATTTCGATATTTTCGGCATTTGGTTGTTTTCTATTGGAAACTCCCCACTTTCCTATATTTGTGTGTATATGTATGTGTTCATGTAAATTTGGTATAGTAATTTTTTATTCATTCGACAAATATTTATTGTTCACCTCTTATGTGCCAGGAACTTTCTTAGCCTTTGGGTAAAGGTGAACAAGACAACTACAGTTCCTGCCTTTGCTGAAACAGCAGTTACACTAACCCTTAATCATCTTACTTGTCTATGAAGGAGATAAACAGGGTACTGTGCTAGGGAATAACAGATGGGATGCTTCAGGTAGGACATCAAGGAACACCTCTAAGGAAGTGATGCTGGAACTCACACCTGCCATTGAAGGAGCAAGCAACGTGAAGAGCCAGGGGAGATAAGCATTCCTGGCGAAGAGAACAGCATCACATGCAAAGGCTCATATACTAAAGGAAACTCATGAGTAGGTATTAATGCTTTATAAGAAACCTCTATACAAATCCAAACTTGAAGATCAGAATGGTTCTACAGTTTTATAATATGTTGAAGGTGGCCTTATTTTGTGATAGTCTGCTTCATATCATTCTCACTAATACATGTTCCTCCTCAAACCTTTGCTGTAAAAATTTCTCATTTGCACCAGATCAGTACCAGTTAATTTAACAACCCTTTCCTGTGCAAACTCTCACCATTTTAGTGACCTGCTGCTTGCTTCCGGGCTTCTTGCTGCCCACTGTGACTTCTGCCCATCCTGTGATTAGAGTAAATGTTCCAGGTATTACCACTTTCAGGCTGGCTGGAGATGATGAGTGGCGCCTCTGCCCTTTGGAAGTTTTTACTTAAGAACTTGTAGAGATATTAGGGAACAGTTCTGGGGGCATAGAACAACTTTGAAAGTGGTAGAAGATCCTGGCAGTTAACTCCTGCCTTGATATGCTAAATGAAGCAGTGTCTACTATGGCATTTCAATAGTGGAGCACATCTCTGCAATTCTGATGTGATTTTTCTGTAAAATAAGAAATTCGGACTCCTTGGAAATACCTGTTGTGTTGAGTAGTTATACCTGTTGAGCAGTCGACTTCATCATGGTGGTGAATACATTGCTGTGGATATGTTTAATGCTTTTTAATGAGATACTGGTTTTTGCATTTTATCTACTGTGGCCTAATTTTTATTGATATCCCTCCCCTTTCTAGGTGTGGTTTTCTTTCTTTTAAGTGATAGGGTCTCCTCTTTGTTGAATTTTGTCTTTATTAAACTAACAACATTATTTAGAATTTATCCTCCACAGTATGGTGATTTTCTCAGTTAAACAACCTGAGAACTGAATGACCATGCTTTCTATCACATTTCTAAGACGAATGGTGGTTTTCCCAGTGGGTTCTACAGAAATACGCTGGGGGCTGGCTTGGGGGCTTGGAGGCTGGTGAAGCTTCCATGTCTTTGATCTAACCAGTGTCAGCTTCATTGTTATTCTGTATTCAAGTCCTACATAAGACTGTTTTTTGAAAAAAAAGAGTTTGATTGTTTTCTAAAACAGGTTTGAAAAGCCTTTATAATCAGTGGCTAAGAAAATGTAACTGGATTTAGACCAGCCTTTTAGAATACCACTGATTGTGCTCTTTTCATCCTACTTTCAAGAAGCTTTCCTGATTAGGTTTGCACTATACCCATTATATACTGATTATACATTATGATATACATTTAGTCAATGAACATTTGTTGATGCCTATTGTTTACTCCGCCACTGTGATAAATTTTGAGTAATGAAAAGATGAGTAGGATGTGGTCCTGACCCTTGAGCTGTGCTTGGTCTTGTGAAGTCAAGACCTATCATTTTGCCAGAAGGAAATCCGCCTAACTTTTCTTGAAAGCTAAATATTCTTATTCTGAGTATATATGTACAAATTGTTTAATTTCTAGTTATAATTTTTACCTAAACTATATTCAGTTTTGCTTGATTCATCTATCTTTTTAAACATTATCAGATTTTCTCCTTTGTTGAAGTTATTTTAATTTCACTTTATTTGTGCCTTTATTGTCAGTTTCTTCAAGACTAAGACTTTGAAGGTGAAAAACAATCAGTCCTAGTGTCTTACTAGTTGAAATAAAACAAAAGAGAGTATATACCCAGTTGGTTTCTCTACCTCTTCCTAAAGCTACCCATATATACCCTTAAGATCCTTCTTTTTTTTTTTTTAATTGCTAAATACTTTGGGAATTTATTCAGTATTAGGCACCCTCCTTGTCTGATGGTAGAATAGGTTGGCATATAAAGTAACACAAGGCAATCATCACTTAAAATCTGTCTTCATATACAGTCTTTGCTTTAAAAGGTGAACATTCCAGTTTCCCAGTTTGGCCCTCTTTCCATGCCAAGGCCTCCCACCCCCACCCCACCCACAAGTATCTCTTTAGATAACTAAGTAATCTGTGGACATGAGCAATGAGTGATCTTTTTTCTTACTCTGATCTAGGGCTTTGATGTTTAGACATATCAAATGTTTTCTTTCTGTTCTTCAACTGAATTTTATTCTTCCTCTCTTCTCCTGACAACATGTGTACAGGTGGTACTTGCTGGTTGCCCTTTCTCCTGTCAGCCATGTTTTTTCTGCACATATCAGAATGTTTCTCTCCTTTGAACTTACTAACCAAAAAAAGGAGGGTGCTTTTCATGCCCAAGTCCTAATTTCTTTACCATGAAGGTTGATAAGCTCAAATTGGTCAGTCAATTAAATCCTAAAAATTGCTCAGAAATTCTTTCCAGTTAAATGTCTTTGTGACTGGCAGTTGACATAAATTATCAGATTCTATTTTAATTTATGTTGAAGCCAATGAACTTTTCTGGCAGTTGCAGCCAGTGTTTTCCCTATAATACCAGCCCTGTTTCCATCTTGAAGCATATTGGATTGTTACAACATGTATTTAGTACAATCAGGAGCAATGATGATAGTGTGTGGTCTCCAGAGGTAGTCAGAGTCCTGCTGTTGAATTCCTTTTATACCTTCCTTTTCAAATTTTCATTAATGTTTTGTTTGTGTAGACTATGTTTTATATGTGGTGATTGAAGGGCAAATTATTTCTTGGAGTAAAATTCTTGTTTTGAGCCTCACAACCAGGAAATATGAGCTGTACTCAATAGCCTCATGATAGTCTTTATGATAAGAATTTGTCTCATATGTTCATGTAATTTCTTGAGTAGGAGCTATTTTATCTTGGATGTTATAGCTAACTTAATATATAGCAGAACTGCCTCAATCTTTTTAGTAGAAAATAAAGTATATAATGTATGTATGAAATTATATATATACACACACACACATAGAAAACTAACAGTCGGGGTCATTTTAACAGTGTTAAATGATTCCATTGTTTATATCTCACATCTCAGTAAAAAGTTCTTAATTTGCTTGTAGGCATTTTCCTTTTATGGACAGACCACCAGAATAGATTTTTTTTTTCTGCCAGAGTCCTAATTTGGCAGTTCAGTTAGTATGCCATTTTTAGGCAACTTGACAACTAAAGAATCATAACCAGAATTCATTAACATCAAATAAAGGTCTGTCATATACCCCTTCACTAAATTATTACACATCCAATGGTCTCTGGAACATACTAACTTAGGGTTGACTTTTCTTCCTTTCTTCCCTTCCTTTCTTCCTTTCCTTTCTTCTCTCCCTCCTTTCTGTCTTCCCTCCCTCCCTCTCTTCCCTTTCCTTTTCCCTTTCTCTTTCCCTTTCCTTTTCTCTTTCCCTTTCCCTTCCTTTTCCTTTTTTCCCTTTTCCCTTCCCTTTCTTCTTCTTTCCCCCTCCTTCCTTCCTTCCATTAGATTGTGCCCTCCTTAATTCTTCTTCCCTTGGTGTGATGCTACTGCCTAAGTTACCCAGGGAAGTACTACTGCGAGGTCAAATTTTCCTGTATCTTACAGCCTGAAGGTGGTTCAGATCTGATTTTCTTAGCTGTGCTCAACAGAATTGGATTTTCCAAGGTTTCTTGGGCCATCCCCACAGGGGTTCTGGCCAGAGCATGTTAACCTTAGTTAACTTCAGTGTCATTTGGTTTGCTGCCATGAGATTCATAATGGACCCAAAAATTCACCATTGCAAGGAAAATGACATTCTCCTACCCTCCAAAGAAGTAAGTAAGAGCTCTTAGTTTCTCCAAAATTCCCAATGTGCTCTTCTCGGTGGGGGATAGAGATAGGGATTTACTTACTATTTCTATTAAAGATGATAATTTATTGAACAGTGAGATCTGTAATATATTGATTTTAGGACAAAAGTGAAGTTACAGAATTATAAAAATACTTACCTATTATATATTTTGCATTTCTCACAATTGACTATTCTCCTTTTTCCCTGTGGCTTTAAAGTTTTTGGCTATTTTACAGTGTTAGTCACTAGGTAACTTGGCATATTTCTAGTTCTATATTAAGTTCTACCCTTTACAATGCTGTATCATAAAGTTGGTTCTCAGCATTTGTCTGTAGGAATAGAAATGTTATTAAGGTCTCTGTTCTTCCAATAAGATTTTCCTTTTTTCAGTAAGTCCTTAAGAAAGTATGTTTGCCATTGTTATTATTCACATTCTTGATCAAACTGAAAAAAAAGTTGATGAGAAACTATAGGGTCGTTTTCTGGTGAATATATGTACCTGCCTTAAAAATGTGATCATTTGTTGGTTTGTGTAACTAATACACACAGATTAATTAAACTTGTGAGAAGTAATTATCATATATGTAACAAGTAGGTAACATGCATGAGTTTTGAGGTTTGTTTTTTCTTTTTAAACCCTATTTCTTGGCAAAATGCAGAAGCCAAATTAGTATTTTCTTATACCAGCTTTACCTCAGACCTCATTTTTGGTTTTTTTGACCCTGACTTTTAAGACATAAGTATTTGTATCTTTTTATTAGTGATAGTGAAGCTGTGACACTAACCATTTTATACAAAAGCAAGAAAAACTATAGAGATTAAAATGGAAGTAGTTCTGCAGTTGTTAAACTAGATTACAGCATTGTAGGCAAAATAAAAATGTTCATATCTGAAAATATGCTTTTTGCCATCTTTCCCAAGGCCAGACCTTCTGGTGAAGCACAGTTAAAAGTAACATTCTGGGCCTTTGTAATCTGTGGGAAGTATGTCCAGTTGGCAATCTTCTTTTCAATATATGACGCAAAAATGTGGGAAATAGTTGGCATAAGAATGTTTTCGCCTAAAAAAAGAATGTGAAAAGACCTACAAAACTGGATTAATCTCAAAAAGATACAATAAAATACTATATAACTGGACAAAGCCAGAAGAACCTTTAGAAGGTTTGTCTGAAAACTGATTTCAAGAGTGAACTTTGATACACTGCTCACTAATTTGCTTGATTACTACCAACTATTCTTAAAGTTACCTCCTTTGAGTAAGCTATTTCTGGACTTCCTAGCCTTTTAGCAAGCTTGGAGGAACTAGCCATTAGCAAATGACCTAAAAATATTTGGGGGGAGGGGCTAATGCCCTTAAAGGTAGCCTTATGCTCTTGAAAATTCTTACCTTTTCTCTAGCAGTTTTAAGGGAGGAGCTAGTGGTGTTTTTAGGGTGGCCAGCTGCCCTGGTGTTGCCTGGGACCAAGGGGTTTTCTGGATGCAGGACGTCTGTTGCTAAACCCAGGCAAGTCCCAGGCACACCAGGAACTGCTGAGCACTTTAGGTGTTCTTGTGATTTGCCCTCACTTCCTTATGTTGTCATAGGGCAGCTGAACTTAGTAGCAACTATGGCTGTCAACATTTCTGATATTTAATGGGATATGTGTCCTCCGATCACATATTACTATGGGTAGAGCATGACATTTATATCAAATAATAGCTATAAGTGCCATCATGGTGGTGAGACTAACACTTACTGGTCCAGCAAAGGTAACTGGTGGTTTAATGAACAGAAAAGAGGCAACTAGATAGCTAAATTCTTCTGAACCTATGTGCAGATGTAAGTACAGATCATGTGTTCTTATGGGGTTAAATTTAATCAGAAATTTAGATTTTTCACAGTAAAAGAAAACCGAGTGTGATTGTGGATTTCTTTTCTTGTGAGAGAAAATAACGGCCTTTGATGCTCTGGCCTGTACTGCATTTTCCAGTCTATCCTATTCAGGAAACTAGAATGTGGTATTGTATTTCTTTTGGTGACTGTTGTATTGAAGTTATTAAATGCATTGGTCAATGGCAGGTGAAGGAATTGAGTGTCCTGATATAGACTGAACAATTGCTCTCAATTCCTTAGCCTCCTACTCCTAAGGTGCTTACCAGCTAGAACACTGAGCACATGAGGTGAGATTTTTCTAATACGGCATTAACTTTGTAATGCAATATCATGGATGCAGACTGTTCTTATTTCCCTCCGGTAGTCCTCAGTGGCTGCATCCTCTGTGCACTGTGATGGAGATGTTAACTGTGTTCTTTGTAAGCTTTCATTCTATGATTGTCAAAAGTATGATGTGGTCCTTTTTATTAAACAATGAGCTGAGGCTTTATTACAGCTGGTTTTCAAGTTAAAATTGTTGAATACTGATTTGCTTCCCTCACCCACACCAAATATTTTAGTCTATTTAAAGTACAAAAAAAAAAAAAAAAACAACTCTGCTTAAGAAAACATTGCTTTACATGTCCTGTGATTTCTGGTCAACTTTTATATATATTTATGTGCATCTGTATGTGCTTTCACTTTTTACCTTGTTTGCTCTCTACCTGTGTTAACAGTACTGTCACCATTGAAAGGTGGACAGTTTTCCTAGCATTAAAAAAAAGCCATTTGAGTTGTTTACTGTGTTACTATGGGACTAATTTTTAATTATTTAAATTGATTTTTATTTAAATTGATCTTTTTTGAGAGGAGATTACATTTTGGTGTTCATTTCCTAAATTATATAAGAAAACAAACAAATTGTGTATATTTCACATACTGAAGTAAGATCTTAAGAGTGTATCTTTTTATTTTTTAAATTTGGTGTTATGTAAAAAGATTATCCCCACCCTCCTGGCAGACAGATAGGTACTGCCTAACATACTACACACATACACACACACTGCACAGTGCTAGTTATACACTTTAGTTCATTTCAGAGCTTTCTTGTGCCAAATTATTGATTTAATACATAAGATTTTTGCTGTAAACAAAAATTAGAAGGTGACAAGTTTTACTCGTGAAATGTGCTTTTAACAAAAAAGCAAATATAATTTTTTTACAAGTCTTCATTGAAAATTACTAGATATGACATGATCTACTCAAAATTAGTTATATCATTGGCATGAAATAATCGAAAAACTGAAGAAACTTTTTAGATGAGACAGACTTTCTTTGTGCTTTGCAAGAGCTGAGTTCTGTGGATGAGTTAGTATTTTTCTGGTTTACAGACTGTTTTCTTCAAACAATTTTAAACATGCTTTAGGATGAAACAAAAAGGGACCTCAGAAGCTAAAATACACTATCCTGCTTGGCAGTGAGCAGCCTGGGGACTTGCATAGTTTTATCAACAATTTTTTATTGGGGGGAAAACTTATTTTTTTATTTCAAGGCGAGAATGTCACTTGCCATATTGGAAAAAAACTTAAACCAGGTTTACTGAAATTGTGACAACGTGCAACCATGTAAACAATCTTAAAGGATTCTTTCAACATTGATGTACAACATCCCTTTAGTTGACAGATGACTAGAGGAGATCGTTCTTGATTGTTACCTCACACTGGGAACACTTCCTACTGATTAGCCTACTGTAATGACACTGATTATCTGTACCAGGAGATTTTTATAGTGGCCCTAGTGTCCATAATTGCACATGCTCATCAAATGACTGAAGAGTTTGGGAGAAGTATTAAAGTATATGGCCTCTCTCCCTACTTGGCATATTCTTTTTTCCCCAAAGATTGGAAGCCCTTTAGTGCAGGAAACAAGCATATTAGTATTAAACAGATATAATCCAATGCAGTCATTTTAAGCACCAGCTATGTCTAAGACCTAACATGAAGAGTCTTCATTTGCTACTGAAAAACATGTTTGTACTATATAGTTGTCCAACTTCGTTTTTGGCAAACTCAGGCTTTTCATCAAAATATGTAATGAATAGTCAGGCATGGTAGCATGCATCCGTAGTCCCAGCTACTCTGGAGGTTGGTGCTAGAGGGTCACTTGAGCCCAGGAGTTCAAGACCAGCCTGGGCAATATAGACTCATCTCTAAAAAAGATTATATAATTAGTCCAACCTAGAAACTAAAGTTTACAAATGTAAAAACCCAAAAGAAACAGCCATTTTTATACATAACAGAAGCGGTTTTCTACTGCAGTAAATACGCGTGGAAATATTCGTATAATTGGTTTAACTGATAATTTTATTAAAAAGCAAATGTCATGTGCTACTTTGCACATAGTTAAGACTTGTAATAACTTAAAATCAACCACATCAGTAGAAGGCAAGATGGAATCAGACTTACAGGTAACAAGTTTTGCAGTAAGTCAACATGCTTAGAGACTAAGTATTCTCTTTAGGAAGCTACAAGAGAATCTGTTACTGTGTTCCAGTTCAAGCTTATGTGACCGTATTGGTTATAGAATAAATGGAATTTTGAGGTGAGGATTTGCCAGTTTTTGCATTCTGTCTTCAAAAGTTTCGTTGGCTGCCTCTGCACCTTTCTTAATGTTATGTGGTAATAAGGTTACTTTAAAAGTTTTAAAGAAGTTTATGAAAGAGATGTAATCACAGAGGAAGGAGAAGATGCTTCTGAACTGAACAATGGTCCAGGAAGAAGACAGACAAAATACTGTTTAAACCCAGTGTTCAGTGGCAAATTCAATTTGGAGAGAATGGAGAAGACTTTGGAAGGAAGTCAAAGTGAGGTTTTGGAACAGAATTCTTGCTCATGTCTCAATGTGCATGCATGAAAACTGGACAAAATACTGAGCTACTGCCATATATGGTGAGTAGAAAATTGACAACAGGCTGAATAGATGCTACTGTGAAGCGCACATTTAATAATAGAGCCTATGGTGTAGCTCAGAGTTAAAAGCCATAGATATCTGTATGCTTTAGGTTTCGTAGTCTGCATTGAAGTTGTACTACTGAGCAGTCACTTTGGGATAATGGTTCTGGTTATGGTTTCAGCCATAACCAGCCAAGGATGGGCTGTATGCATGTTTTTGGGTGGAAAAGTTGCTACATATACGCTGGTAGCCTATGTGTATGTGTAAGTGAAACTTGATATTTTGCTCACTTATAGCTTGCTCACTTACGGATTGTCTAGAGAACCTACTGGAATTTTAGCAGAATTATATGTATGTGTGGATTTTCTGGTAAGTATCAAATCATTGGAGGCCTTAACCACTGCCCAATAGCAGTTCTCTGCTGAGACCACCTATCTTGAACATAAGCTAGAAATTCACTTATTGATTTTAAATCTTACTAGTTCTTTTTTTTTTTCTATGAGAGTTTTTATCTTTAAACTATTTTGACTTATGGTCAGTATTTGGTCACACTATTAAAATATATGTGCCATGTAAATAAGATTTTAGTACAAATGATGACCCACTTTTAAATGATTGTTTAAAAGTCTGTTAGGACCGGGCCCAGTGGCTCACGCCTGTAATCCTAGCACTCTGGGAGGCTGAGGCGGGTGTATCGCTCAAGGTCAGGAGTTCGAGACCAGCCTGAGCAAGAGCGAGACCCCGTCTCTACTAAAAATAGAAAGAAATCATCTGGAAATATATATATATGTATATAGAAAACATTAGCCAGGCATAGTGGCGCATGCCTGTAGTCCCAGCTACTTGGGAGGCTGAGGCAGGAGGATCGCTTGAGCCCAGGAGTTTGAGGTTGCTGTGAGCTAGGCTTATGCCATGGCACTCTAGCCAGGGCAACAGAGCCAGACTCTGTCTCAACAAAAAAGTCTGTTAGGACTACAGTGGGAAAAAATGAAGATTTAAACAAACCTAGCTTACCATCTGGAATAAACGTATTTTATAGGAATATCTAGGTTGCCCTTTTATATTGTAAAAACAGATTAGTGTCAAGAACCACAGCTACTTCATTCCAACTTTTAAATCAAGATCTTGAATAATAGCATGTGGTATGAACACATTTTAAAAACATACATACGTCAATCACAAACACATTTTCTAAGGAATTGAATTTTAAAGAGATAATCGAATGCTTTCATCTGTAACAATTAGTGGTAATGCTCTGAAGCTGTTAAAGGGGGGATTTTCTGCTACAAGTTACTTGCGTAAAGGAAATAAGCAAAGGAAAATTCAGATTTTTAAAATGAAAATCGCTGACAAAATTTTTTTAAAAGTTTAATTTTTAGCTAAGGCATTATTTTCTGTCCTTTATCATTTCAGTATCCAGGCACTTAAATTTAACATAAAATCAAATGTAAGTTAATAAAATCTATCTAGATTTAGTAAAGTAAATTTTGGGGTTCAAAGTTTCGAACAGTTTGTGTATAGCATGTCATACGGTATGATTTTTATTTGTCAAAATGTCGACTTCATTCTTTCTGTGCCCTGCTTCCCCTTTTGTTCTAGTCTATTCCTAACCCCCTGCAATGAAAGAAGTCCCTAAAAAAAACTGCCTTATCTTAGAATACTTAATTGATTTGTTTTAGTATTTTTTCAGAATCAAAATTACAAAAGGAAAAACTGTCTAAGAATCTGGCTTGTTCATATATTCTTCAAAAGATCACCTTTGAAAGTAGGTATGTATTTTGTATATCTACTCTTCCCCAATTTATATCTGACCATTGTTAAGAGTGAATTTGTTTTTTTTTTTCCCTAACCAACATTGCCACCAAGGAATAACTAATCTTGGCTGGAAAGGGGTATTGATTATAAAATCCTTTCTAAGATTAAACTGGAAAGTGGGTGTTCCATACAGTTTAGTCTCTGTGGTTGTCTAGGTATTTTCTCAACTGGGATTAGCAGTATCTTAAAGACCATTTTAACAAGAATGCTGAGGATGGAATGCTTGAAGAAATAGTCCTGTAATGGTCAAATACTTCAGTTATCTTAGATGGTGGAATAAGAACTCAGTTGCCTTCTTTGAACAAACTTTCTCAGTCTGTAATGACTTGGGACAGAATAACATTCTGTAGTTTTAAGCCTTGGTTATCATTTCTGATGTAATGGAAAATGCAGTTGGACTTAGAGGTCTGAGGCTTTGACCCTGATTGTGCCAATTTATGTGACTTTAGATAAATCATTTCATCAGTCTGCCTCAAAGTTCCCCATTTCCTCAAATTCCTCCAAAATGGTGAAATTAATTTTCAGGGTGGTTATGAGGATTAAAAGAGAGCACTGGAGAGAGCATTTAGCTGAAAGTGGCTGCTCAATATTGAATGGCAATCTGTACAGTATACAGAATATCAGGAGATGCTAACTGTGAAGGTTTACTAACAAATCTTCCTCCTAGAAAAGTTGCAAGTGAGATGTCAAACTCAGAAATGTCAAATAAATTAAAACCTATTTGTGCAATTACCTGTTACCACAAAAGTAATGCGTGACAGCCACAGGTGCGCACGCACACACACACACACACAACCAGTGGTGTGCAATAATAAAAATTCAGTTTATGAGTTAGGTTCGTGATTTTGGCTGGATGTCTCTGGGGATCACATGACTGGGAGTTAACACTGTCTAAACTCTGAGCCTGGCTTGTACGTAACTAGAAGAGTACACATCATATGAGATAGAAAGAATCATTCAACTCAGAAACACCTTTTCTCTTAATGATGAACATTTACATTCATTAATGCCGTTTCCAGAATCTTTCTGGGACTTCTTATATGCAAAGATGGTATCTACCTGCTATACTTTATGCTGGCCATTTTTACAAGCATGGAGTGCTTTAGGAAGCTTTCCTAGTAATGCTTTAGCAATAATTTGGTTGACTGATCAAGGTATATTTTAACTCTGATACTGAATTTTTTAAAAGACAACACTTAATCTGTGCCCTGTTTCTGTTACTGGCTTAAAAACTGCTTAGAGTTGTTTTCTGCTACTTGAGGGGATCAGGAAGTGAGCTTCTCTTTGGTGATGGCAGCTGTGCTTGGAGCCCTAGAAAGTGAAGTCACCATCAATCTTCAAGTTTTATGTGCCTGTCTTAGTCTGTTTTGTGTTGCTATAACAGAATACCTGAGGTGGGGTCATTTATTTTTTAAAAGAGGCTGATTTTGCTCATGGTTCTGCAGACTGGGAAGTTGAAGGGCACGGCCCTGGCTTCTGGCAAGGGCTTTCGTGCTGCATCGTAACACGATGGAGAAGGACAAAGGGGAAGCAGACACGTGCACACAGGAAGAGGAAACTTGCTTTTTCACGACCAACTCTCAAAAGAACTAATCCAGTCTCAAGAGATCAATAACTCACCTCAGGAACCAAGGTCATTCATGAGGAATCTGCCCCATGACCCAAACTTCACCCATTAGACACCACCTCCCAACACCAGCACATTGGGGTCAAATTCCCAATGTTTCTTTACCAAAATTTTCAAAGAACTGAATATATTTCTCCTTGAATATATTTAAATGGGCTCCCCTTCCCCGCACTCATTTTGAGTGGTCCCACAACTTATTTTGATTATCACATTCCTGTAAATACACAAAATATTTTGTATCTTTTACTGGCATCCTAGTGGATGGGACTTTTTAAAAATATTTTTTGTTGGTTTCAAACTTTGTAATATACCCATTATTTTTGTAAAATACAAAAGCACCAATGAAAAATCATCTAGATTCCAACAACCAGAGAAAACCACTGCTTGGCATATGTTTTTTCTAGTCTTTACTTGAATGTGTATGTATATTCAATGGGAAATGTTTGAAGCTTCACGAATAGCGCAGTTAGAGAAAGCTGTTACAAATCGTAAGAAAAATCTAAAATGCACTAAGGCCATTAGCAAGCCATAATGGACACATAAAAATGTAATTTTTAAACTTGATTTGAAGACCACAAAAGATCTCTTAGTCTATTTGGTGTTTGAAGTTATATGTAAAAATATTAGACATACTTTTCATGTGTGATTTTTTGATGTACTCTAAATTTAGTATACTGTACTTTGATTAGTATGTTTGGAACCAAATGTTTCTATGTTTTGTCTATTCCAAGTGTTCCAAAATAAAAGTGTACAGTGAAACCAAAGAATATTATTGATCGGCTAGCATTTAATGTTCAGTTACAACGAACTGTCGACCTAAATAACAGAGGCTGCCTAAAAGAAGATGGTATTTATTCGAGAATAGAGCATTGCAGTGGGAATACACATGCCATAGTAAACTATGCGCATATTCTGGGAGGCAAAGAGAGAGAAAGAATTTTAAAGGAAACATCACATAATTGTTTTGAGATAATTGTTGGCTACAAGGATCAATAACAAGGGCGATGCCAGTCGGGGGTTGGACAGGCAGTTACTGGACAGATGTCCTCACAGAAGTATTTTGTGTATAAGGTTGTGATAGCCTTTGTGCAAGGTGTTGTGTTTTTTTCCCAGAATCTTTTGTGATAGTTTTAGTAGGCATTTATGCAGGAGAACCCTCTCTCCATGGACTTCCCAGGCTCTCTTTGTCAGGGTTTGGGTGGTTGTTTATTTTTTTAAACAAGCGACTCTATTTTGAGTTTGACAACTTTAACATTTCCCTTATTTTGATCAAGATCTTTCTCTGAAATCATCAATGATTATTGTCCTGTAGTTAGATTTGATTGTCCCTTCGCACGAGGATGGACCTGTCCCAGGTTGTTGGCCTGGGCCTGCATAGGGAGGGAGTGATTGGTGATTAGGTGTCTGTGGTAAAAACCCTTAATTGAGCAAGCAGGGAGGTTTGAAGGGAGTAATGCTCAGACTAAGTTTACCTAGATAGGGTCCATTATTAAGTTTAATTTTGTTTGTTTCGTAGTCTCTTGCTGTCATCTTAAAGTGCTGGGCTAGCATTATTCTGTTAAGAATTGCACCTCTGCAAAAACTTAACAAGTAACAGAAAGTTTAAAAATGGAAAATACAAAGTAAAATTAATAGTAATATGACAATCCCAGTTTGCATAATGGTTTTGAGCCGTGACCCTAGGCTTAAAGGCAACCGATTGAATAAATCAAATGACTGTTATTCTGTCAAGTGAAAAAGGTAGCATTAAGAGAGATAAGAGTCTCATTATAATATGGTGTCTTATTCCAACGTCTTGGAAAAAGCTGTCTACGGTGTGAAACCATCAACTTGTCCTGCTTAACAGTTTGCATGTCTCTAGTTGTAGCACCAGTCAGTTTGGCGAGCTTTTTGTGTGGCCTCTACATGGGGCATGAAACTGTTCTTTAAGATTCATCTAGTTTCAGCTCATTAGGCTTTAAGAACAGAGCAGTTTTTGTTCGTAGTGGGAGGGTTGTAGGAAATTAAGAAAATTCAGCATCTAGTCCAGTCTACAGGTAGATAAACAAGAACTTGATAACTCTGCACAGAACTGCAGTCTAATAAGTGTATTATAGCTTTCTTTAGAAACGTAAAAATGTCATCCTGATTTTTACCAAAGATAGAGTAAGACAAATTTGTAAAATAAGTTTAGTTTTATCAAATTTTGCCTGTAAGAATAGTGATTTGACCACATAGTAATCTCAGATTTGAAAACCTTTTGAGTCTAGGAAGCCAAATCAAGGTAGACTTTAGATTTTACCTAGTTTCAAGGTTCATAGGCCTTCCAGGAAGCGACAGTTTGATTCACTCACTGTAATGCTGGAAACACTTGAAGCCAGGCATTCTATGCATGTTCTTAAATATGACATTTTGGTCAAACCCTTGGCAGTATAACCAGTGTTTCCAATTGTATCCTGTTATAAAGAGAGAACAGATTTTTATTGAATTTATGCAAATAGCCATATAAGAATATGTAAAATAGTTTCCAAATTTTGGAGAGATCAGGTAAGGAGAAAAAGCAAATGTTTCCACCTTTGTTCACAAAAGTATACTTTACCAGATTGTTGTAAACTATTGACAGCTTAAGAGAAAATTTCCTTAAATCTAGAAAACAAAACATTTAAGAACAATGTTTCAAATAAAAGTCACAAAACATCTTCATATTCAAACTCCTGTAACTTTTTCGTTGTCTTTGATCTTGATTTCATGAAGTCAGCAGTTTCTTCAGTAGAGTTCTGAGAAAATTTTATTTAGTCCATTGATCCTAAAGTTACTGGAAATCTGTACTTAAGAGTACTTGTTAGTTTTTTCCATGAATCTGGCTACAGGTGCTTTTAGAGAAAAGGCAATAACTAGATGACAAAAACCTAGAATAACCATGATTAAAAATTTGATGAAAGTTCACTGTAACCAGAAATTGACAAGGAAATTTGATTTTTGTGGCATATAACATAACCAGAATTATGACTGATGACATATAGTTTCTAACAGTCTTAGCACAATTTTGGGACGTTTGTATCAATAACATACCCATAAATGCAACTGAAAGAAGATCTAGTATCACTTACCATTTGACAGTGCTTTCCATATAACTTAATACATCAAAAAAGCATTATTTAACATCTCTACAAGATAAGATATACATCCCTTGAGGCTTTCCAGAAGCCCAACTGGAAAATCCCGAAGGTAATTTTAGGTCAAAAAGGCTTAATTTAGGACTTTATCCTGGGGAATGCCGTCATAGATACGTCAAAAGGTTCAAAACACTTGATCAAAACAAGGTCACTGGTAACATTTAACCAGAGTGATAATCAAAAGACTTCAAAAGCAATACAGAAAGTTACATAGATATAAAAATGTAACCGTTTCAAAAGTCAAGTTTTCCTAAGTAATCAAAAAAACTAATAAAGACAACACAGCAACTTTCCTTGACAAAACATAAAATCTTTTGTTTCTTAGGCCAGTTACCAAAAAGGTAAAGAAAAACTTGCAACATGATTGCTCCTCCTTATGAGGAGCCTATTTGGATATCATGGACGTCAAACCTGAAAAGGTAATTGAATTTAATCAGACACAGGAAGAATGTGTCCAAGGTTATTAGTATATACCGTATTATAGAGGAACGTAAACAAGAAAACTAGTACCTTGAGCAGGGGAATACATGGATCTTAGAAAAACGAGAAATACCCTGGTTACATTGAAAAATCTAAACATGTTAAGAAAAGCCAAGGCTACAGAATCAAGTTATACTAGAGGAAAACATTGCTTTTCTAGGCCTTCAAGACAGATTATTTCATTATTAGGTCATAACAGCAGGGTTAGAACCAGAGGGGAAAAGTTACAAGAGCCAGTGAAAAAGTTTTGTACCTTCTCAAGGGGAGAAAGAGCTGAAGGCAGTGATGCCTGACCTGCAAATCATAAGCAGTGAGAAATGGCAAAAGTTGAACTTCTGAGATAAAAATCTGAGAAGATTCCAGAGGAAAACTCTACCTTGAGAAATGAAATTACCGTTTTCAATGAAAAAGGCACCATTTCTAACCTGAATCTAGGGAAATTGGTTCTCCAGAAGAAATGTGGCAGGAACAGAAATTGTGGTTTAAAAGATGGCTATTAAACAAACAGATTTTAGAATTAAAAATCAAAATCTTTTACAGTTTTACTGAGAGCAGATCAATACTTCAAAAAAATTTTGTTCTAGCATAGGGACCCAAGTTTTTAGTTTTATATTAGTATATACATGATAAGTATGTCCGTACATAGTATGTATTAGTATATATAATATACACTATATACAATTATATATACACTATATACTGCATCAGTACATATATACATAAAAATCTCAATCCTTAGAAAGACCTATAAATAATCCACTTCTAATTATAGCCAATTTGATTACGCACAGAATTCCTTTCATAAATTTAATCTTTCAGAAACCTTTCACGACCTGCACAGAGCTTTGATGACATGCTTAGACTTTCTACTTTGTCCTATACTTTCTCTTTCTTAAATAACTAGTTATCTAATTATAGGACAGAAATGTACTATGCAAGATTTTCTCATACAAAATTATTCTTAACATTTCCTACCGAAAGTACATCCTCATACCCATGGCTTTCTTCATGTTTCTCTCTCCTACTTACTGGATCCTTTCTATCTTGTTGTTTAAGTCCATATTTTGAAACAACCTTTTATAAACTCTGAATTTAGACAGTTATTTTTTTCAATAAAGAACCATTTTTATGCCTTATTTTTCCACATCAAAGCATCTTTGTTATCCTATTTGTATTCAGAATTATATTAGAATTTCAATTAATTAACCTTAATTTTTAGTGAAAATCTAAGAAGCAAAAATTTTGAGCTGTTATATCAGTATTTTATGGATGAAAACCATTATGTAATTTTCAGAAATATGTTTTCCCCGAAGGTAATTTTTATGTAATAGACCTGAATAGACAAAAGCAAACATGTTCAGCAATTTATGTTTTAGTTTTTATCTCATTTGGAAATGATTCAGTTAATAAATATCTATTAATTTAACATAACTTTAACACTTCAAATTACATGAAAGGATCACATAAATTAAGAGACAAAGTCTTATGTTGCCCAGGCTGGAGTGCAGTGGATATTCACGAGCATGATCTTATTAGCAAACTCTTGGGCTCAGGTGATCTTCCTGCCTCAGCCTCCCGAGAAGCTGGGACTACAGGCTCATATCACCACCCCTGGCTTTGTTTATCCCATTTACATTTCCCTAATTTATTTTTAACAATTATACCTGGATTACTTGTGAAAACTGAGGTATTAGACAACGTCATCATTTCAAGTTATTACCCTGTTAACCATTTAACACATTTTTGTTTTACCACCTTGTTTCTCAAAAGATTTATGTAAGTAATGTGAGCTAAAAGGCATTTGGGTTAATTGCTATATATTTTGTATGAGCGCTCATTTTATCTAAGCCAATCTGAATAGAATTGCTTAAGGGATTTCTGGCCAACTATACCAGGTTTTACCATGTAGACACAACATACAACATAGTACACGTACATATGTGTAAACATACCTAAACATACATACATGAAAATCTTACACGTTTCATTTTAGAATTTTAGTCATGAGATAGTAATACAGACTCGCTAGTTTGTAAAAGACAATTGGGTCCAAATTATATTTCTAACAAAATGGAACCTGTTCACATGGATGAACTTTATTTGCCCCATTGGTAATCTTATGAAGACTGGACCAAAATTTTGGGTAAAGCAATTTGGGTTTTTAAAAATCCTCTTTTAAGGTTGGGCGTGGTGGTGCACACCTGTAATCCCAGCTGCTCAGGAGGATTGCTTGAGACCCACCTGAGCAACATAGCAAGACCCTGTCTCTAAAAACAAAAACTTTTACGCTTCTTTTCAGTTTCAAATGAGTTTAGGGTTAAATATTCAAACGTTTACATTTTTAGCGAGGACTGGCTGCATTGTATTAGGAAAAAATAATCCTAAGTAGCCTTAATAACAAATCTTTTGTCTGCCATTTTGGTTTGCTTGATCAGTCAATGCAGGCAGAGAAGCATTTGAGCAGTTGTTGGGGGAAGGTTGGCTTTTTTTGGTGGGGGGCCCTCTGCATGGCAGACAAAGCAATTTTTATGCTAAATAGATACTTTGTATTATTGCCCTTAGCTCAAGATCTTGACCTGTTTTGGTCTGAGTGCCTAACTTTTTATAAACATTTATCTAGTTCTTTTTCTTTTGGACTGTTAATCTTTCAATTAACTCTTCCATCACCCTAAGCAATTTCTCAACACCTGTGGGAAAAGTCAGCTTCAAAGTAGGCAGGAAAAAAAAAAATTAAAAACTTGGAAAACTCTACATGTTAACTCTATAACTGTAGTCTCTTGTTACTAAGAAAAAATAAACTTGGTGAGTTCAAATGATCTCCATATTGGCCTTTGATCCAAAAACATGCATGAAAAAAACTCATGTAGCTGACTAGAGTCCCAAAAAACCTGGCATGCCTTCATGTTTGAGAATCCCCATTTTGTTTCTTATTTCTTGAGAGCAAAGAAAATCCTATTAACTTTGTCAAAGAATGTCAGTAGTTGGGACTAATGTTTTAGATGGTGGTGACTGCCCTAGTGGGTTTTCACTAGCCATTCTGTGCCCACATTTAGAATATTTTTGTTCTTGGAAGGTTTTCAGAAACAAGGGTATAGAGCCAAATCATTTGTAGACGTGTGTAACCAAACCAAAATGAAACCCAAATCAGAGTATTCACAGAAGTTTTAAACCAGGCATGCTGATCAAACAAAATATTAAACTGGGCATGCAGAAGAACCAAAAGTAAACACCAGAAAAGACATGCCTCAAAGACAAAGTAAATTTTGTAGAAACCAAAGTACCCAAACCAGAAGGACACTTGCCTTTATACCAAAAAGGACTCGCCAAAAGAGACAAAAGTCTTATCCCAGGAAGGATGTAAAGTCCTTTATTAAGGTGGTCTTATAACCAAAACAAATCCCAAATAAAAAGCTGCTGCCAGAAAAGAGGGAAGCTTGACCTCAGAGAAGACTCCAGGGGAGAAAAGGCGAGCTGTGTAAGTGGAGAGCTAAAAGGGCTCGAGTGAGTACTGCACGCCATTTCCAAGAATTGCCGATTTCTTCTAAAAGGAATCCTGCTTCAGACCCCACTTCTGGGCACTGTTTATGTCAACCTGAATAAACAGAGGCTATCTAAAAGAAAGTGATATTTGAGAACAGCATTGCAATGGGAATACATGTGTCATAGTCAACTATGTGGGTATTCAGAAAGGTAAAGGAAGACCAGGTTTTGAAAGGATTACATAGTTGTTTTGAGATGACTGTCCTTGGCTACCAGGATCAATAACAAGAGTGGCTCTAGTCTGGGGTTGGACAGGCAGTTGCAGGGCAGATGTCCTTGCAGAAGTATTTTGTGTGTAAGATTGTGATAGCTTTTGTGCAAGGTTGTGGTTTTTGAGGAGTTTTTTGTTATAGTTTTTGATATCGAGCGTTTATGCATGGGAGCCATCTCTTCATGGACTTTCCTGGCTCTGTTTGTCAGGGTCTTTTATTTTTTCTTTTAACACGAGTGCCTCCATTTTGATACTGACAACTTTCACAAAACATAGAAAATATTTTGGACACGTATAGTATTAAACATGCTACGTTTGTGATTACTTCTTTGTTAATGTTTTAATAAATTATTTAGGCAGTTATTAGACCAGAATCTATCTTTTCTTGTTTTCCAATTTATAAATATATTATCCAAAAAAGTATTAGTTTTAAGATGGTAATTGTTCATTTTTGGTATTTTTTAAAGCTACCACTTGTGTATAAGCTATAAGAACATTTTCTTGTAAAACCCAAAACTTCTGAACAATGCATAGTACAGTTTAAAAAAAGAAAAATTCCCTTTCATCTCAAACCCATTTCTACTCTCCCCTCCCTGAAAAAAGTCTTTTGGTATTTTTTCTTTTCTAAATGATATAAGTGCTAAAATTTTCAAGAGAAGCTGATCGTCCCCGCCGAACCATTAGCCAAATAAACTGCTTTTCTTTATAAATTACCCAGCCTCAGGTATTCCGTTATAGCAGTGTAAAACAGACTAACACAGTATACCTAACTTTCTTTCTAAATTGTGAGCTCCTTTCTGCCTCGGAAGGCTCTCTGACCTTTCCTCTGCACATTTAAATCTATCCCTTCTTTAAGCCCCAGCTGAAATTCTATCTCCTCTGCAAAGTCTTCCTTAACCATCCCTGTTAAAAATTACTCCCTCCCCTTAGTGATAACCGGCAGCAGCACTTGGATGTTCATGAGAAATGTACACAGGAACTCCTGTGGGGGCTCTGAGGAGACAGTGACGTGGACACTCATGAAAGAAACCTTGACATAGCGAATTTGTGTGCTACAAAATGGTTACGTAAGTATAGGGAGCCTTCGGGAGGAACGCTTTAGATTTGATTAGTCTCACTTCGGGTATAAACCCCTTGAGGTCAGACACTAAAACCACTTTTCTTCAAACTTTTTTTTTTTATACGTATGTGCTGCATCTTTGTGTCCGTTTCATTTCCAGCAGTGCTTTATGCATAGTAGGCATGCAATAAATGCTTCTTGATCAACTGGCAGGTGCTCAGAAGACTCAGCTTGATTGATTCTCTTATGATGCCTTCGTTTCCTGAGAGCTCATTAATTTTTAAGTTGTTTTCCTTGAAATGCTTGGTATGCTCCCCACACCTTTGATTTTTGCCTACCAAAGGGTTCTATCTTGATGAGCTGCTCTCATTTTCTCTTTTGTGATCAAAGATTCTGACGAGCTTTGAAATGTGCTTGGAGTGAGAGAGGAGCAGGGGGAGATGTGGGGTTGGGGACCAACCCACTCAGTCCAACTCAGAGATGTAAAGTGGTCCCTTAGGGGTGCCGAAGCACTGCTGTGGATTTCAGAGTTAGCTTTCAAAGCAGGATCAGCCTTCAAATGTGGGGGGCCATAAGCTCTAGGTTCTCACTCTGTCCCTGGAAGCCAAATGGACAGCAAATAGTTCTTGCCTTCTTTATTGCACATTCAGGGCTGGGGGCTAGAGGTTAGATCGGTCTCAGTGGAAACTGTAGCTACTGCAGTGTGGTCCTAATGAACACCCCGTGGCACTCCACACCTTAGGGTATGGTAGTGCACATTCCAACAGAAAAACCTAGAGGTCAGTAAGTACCATCTTTAGAGAACAAGACAGGCATAGAAGTTGTTTTGGCGTAAGAAAACCAGGATTTGCACCCCACAGTGTAAGGAGATGATGCTGAATTTAGAAGATGGTGCAAGAGTGTGAAGGTACAGCCATGGCTGCTCTTGCTGATGCATGGGGCTATTTTATTTACATTTCTAAATCCAATATGTTAGTTGGTCAGTCAGTCCTGTTAAGCACCAAGTTTGTGCCTAGCATTGTGGGCACAGTAGGAGAAAGACACTCCATATTTGGGAGGCCCTTGATTTGCAGTCATGGGTACAACTAATGCTGGCAGTGTGGAATCAGAAGATGGAAAGCCCAGTCTGAGGCACAGAGTGCAGCAGGGTCGCAGTGGGAGCAATTAGGATGGGCCAAGGTGGGCACAGACGGTAGGTAGCACTTGTCTTTGAGACCATAGCATGAGCACAAGCGCAGTGTGGGTGGTGAGCTTAGTGGGGAGGGGGACGGGAGGAGAGTGGCATGGAAGAGGGAGGAGGGGGCAAGGAGAAATCCCAGGAAGTTCAGGAGCAGGGCAATGACTTGGTTGGTGGCCACTTAGTTTATTTTCACATGTGTACAATTTGGATTTGTTTGGTTCTTAGTATTCCTGGGTCAGGTGACTTCTTTCCAGGATGAGAAGCCATTTCATAGCCCGTTTACCTGGGCCATGGTATTTTCCAGTGGCTCCTCCATGGCTGCTCAGATCAGCTGGTCCAGGCAGCCAGGATGGCAGAAGCCCTCTGACTTCATGTCTGAAAGGGTACGTGTTTCAACTCTGTAATTACCAGCGTTTAACAGAGCACATCAGCCCTCCTTGGGATGGCTTTTGGCAAATGGGGTAGAAATCTATTATGCATTTAAATTATACTCAGTCGTCGTTTTAAAAGGTTTCCGCAGCAAGTCCACCCCACTCCATATCCAAGAATGTCTCAGGCCGTGTAGCAAAAGGAAGTGGGTAGTTTTTTCTTTTTGGTTAAAGAATTAAAAAGACATCTCCACCCAAGTAACAGGTACTTGGTGGGAAAAAATGACATCTCCCTAAAAGCTTTATCGTCAGGCAGAGAGAGGGGCAGGGGAGTGCCCAGTAATGGGGAAACCTCAGAACATTTAAAGAGAATTACAGACAGACAAGAACACTGGCTGTCGTCCAACAAAGCTCTTAAAAGATTGGAGTCACTGGCCTGTTCTTGAGCTCTGACCTAGAGGGAAGAGGAATCAGCGAGACCTGGCACAGACTCCAGAGTGCTTAATTGTCTTTCTGGTTCTGAGTCCTCTCTAGCCCGCGGAGAAGGGTAGTGGGGCTGGGGGTGGGGCAGGTAGGCCAGTCTTCATGAGTGCTCACATCTAGACTGGCTGGTCTGCTTTACAGGTCCCCTGCGGGTTACCTTCACCTCTGCTTGATTCAGTTTCCAGATTGCAGGGTTATAGAAGGCCACCCAGTCCCCACACTCCCCGCTTGCTTCTGGCCTGGGAAACTGTGACATTCCTTTGCCGCCAACTGGCATCTGCCATGTGCTTTAAGGAACTAAATAAAGAGGAAGTGGGGAGGAAGAAACCAGACAAACTGGAGTGCTTAAGATCTGACCCTGAAGTGCAGAGACTCTCTCCATCCTCCTGATCTCTCTCTCCAGAGATGCCCCTGGAGACAGTGCTTGTTCTGGGGATTCTACTGTTGGGAATTGTTACTGAGAATTCTTCCTTGAGCACTGCCTTAGGTACCTTTGATTCTTCACTAGATTCCTTTTTGGAAACAGCCATGAATTGCCCAGTTGATTACCATATAAGATGCTTTTTGGTGTTGGCAATAAAGGTTGGAAATGAAGCAATGAAACTGCTTGGTGGGTGGGTGGGTGTGTGTGTGTGTGTCATAAGTTAACTCTGCTTGGGGTGTGTGTGTGCGTGTGTGTGTGTGTGTGTGTGTGTGTCTGTCATAAGTTAACTCTGATATCAGTTTTTAGAGAAGTCCAGAAATATTTGGAGCAAAGCAAGGCTCACCAAGATACATAGGTGGCCTTAGGTGTAGCCATTGTGCCAGGTACCATAGTACAGCTAAGGGATGTTAAATAAAATTTATAGGAGGCCACTGGTTTGCATTGAGCTCCTGCACTAAGCCGCAACAGACCAAACCAAAGTGAAGTCACTCATGATAATGTTTCATATCACAAAACTAAGTTGTTTATCTGACCTGAGACATCAGAAGGGAGCTGATAGCAAAATTCCCCAACAGGGCACTGTTAGCTGGCATGATAAGGAAGTCCCCTCTGCTTTAACCCTTACAAGGAAAGTAACCCGAGGTAACCTGGTATTAACCAATCTGCCTTTTGTATTATGCAGTTTCCTTCCCTGCTCAAGCTTCCTTATGAAAACCGACTGTTCTGCCGTGCCCGCTGGACTGTGTTATCTAAATTTTAGATGAGACACTGCCCTGTCTAAATCTTCAGAAGAGGTACTGCCTGATTCATGAATCGCTAATAAAAGCCAATTAGGTCTTTAAACCAAATTTCTTGATATTTTGTCTAACAGGGCTTTGTATACATTATCTCCCTTAATCCTGACAACACTCCTAGTAGTGTCCCCATTTCACAGATGTGGAAACTGAAGCCCATAGATTCAGTGTCTTGCCCAGGGTCACTCAGCTGCGAAGTGTGGGATGCAGACTTGGATCCGGGCCTCTTTGCAGGCATAGCTTGAACTCTTAACTCTGATGCTGCATTGGCTCTCTCTACTTCAAAGGGCATCTCTCATTGGGTTATAACAGACTCATTGATTTAAGAACAGTTACATTAATTTATAGGTTCACTTCCTATGCTCCGTGAGTGCAGGGGCTCTGTCTTCTAATTTGTATAGAACTATACACTCAAAAGCAAAGGGCAATTGAAGTGCCTACTGTTGTCCTTGTTTTCCAGGTGAGGAAACAGAAGCTCAGCTGGGTTGAATAACTTGCCCAAGGTCACCTGATTTGAAGTGGCAGACCTGGGATTTAAACCATCATCTTGGAGGTGTGGTTCCTGTTTGCCATGGGAAAGAGCGGAAACTGAGTTTTCCCAGCTGTCCTCCGACAGCAGCCTCTTCCCCATCTTAGTCATACCTACTGCTCCACTCAGCACTGTGGTTTCATCTTCCTTGGGGAGGTGGGGATAGGTGGTGATCAGAGCAGCCTCCAGATCCGAGATGGAGGCCGGTCAGGTTTTAGTATTGAGGAGGAAGAAGCAATGTCTGTGTGGTTTCTAGTCTTTTTGGACAGAGCAACCCTTTGGACTGATGTCTTCAGGGCACTGCCTGTGGTGAGTCTTGGATTCTCTTCCTGAGCTGTAGCTGATAGCAGTAACAGATGATGATTGCAAAAGTGCTTCACAAACTAGAGAGTGGCTACAAATTTTAAAAATGTGTATAACGTTTATTCGTTGATTCATTTTTCCAGATTGAGCCCTCTTGAGATTACCTGTACTGGGATATGCTATAGGACAGGTTTATTCAGTGAAAACCAGTGATACAAATTATTTGAGGCAACATATCATAGATGCATGGTGAGGGGTTGGTGGAAATGTTATTAGTGCACCGTGTTCATTGCAGTTTTGCACAGCACATTGAGCTATGCATTGCTAATGAAGGACAACATATTAAACATGGAATGTCATTGAACATGTCATATGTTATCAATAAAGCATTTGTTATGCATATTTGCCTGCGTTACTCTGGGCCCATGTATAAAGCACTAAACAGGGAAAGGTGGCATTAGGCCTAGAGCCCCCATACCCCTGTGAGCACACGGGAAGTTATTTCCACCTTCAGGTGTGTGGTTTCTTACTTGCCTACACTGAAGCTGTCCACTCTGTTTTTCTTCATAGTTGTGTGTGGTGTTACTGGGGTCAAAGTGTTGTTGATGCATGCACAAGACAAGAGTCTATACAGGAAGCCTCCCAAAATGCAAAATCTTACCTCAGCTTCAAGAACCCTCCAGCCCAACAGTATTCTAGGAAAACAGTGGAGAGATGTTGAATTCAGTATCCTTGGAATTAGGTGAATGTCCCAGAAAAACATTCCAGTCTGCCTGCCAAGGGACTGTCATTCTCAAAATTAGTTGTTCTCATTAGTGGTTCCCAGAGTCTCTGGATCTCATGCAAATATTTACGAGGCAGAGCAGGAGTGGTCCACTGACTTCTTAGTTTGAATGTTAGAGTCAGAATGAATACAACAGGGAGCATGACTAGCATTGGGTTTAGGGGAACTGGGTCCCATTCAGGGCATCTGGAGGAGCAGTGGTGGTACGGTCAGTAGAGCCTAGCACCTTACTTGGTGGATCTGAAAGGAGGCGACTTGAGATGCCTGATCCTTTATACTGCTCACCCAGGGCAGTGATGAAATGAACATCTTGCTACAGGTGGAGGGTAGCACTATTACTGTTAATTAGCTTAGTTAGCAAAAAGGACTCAAAGGAATGGGGATATAAGATGGGCAAGTTTTGTGCCTGGTGGGTGGGAAAGGATGTTGGTAGGTGTATGAAAGGGAGGCTAGGGGTCTGAAAGGTCGCCCTGGGAGGTCATGTGGATGGAGACACTATGGTATTGGTCCTTGAGAGAGCTTAGCCCTTTGTGTGTGTGTGCGTGTGTGTGTGTGTGTGTGTGTGTGTGTGTGTGTGTGTAGCAGGATCTCAGGAAGGGTAGGAAGGGTGGGATAACTGAGTTCCAAGGCAGAGCTGGGCAGGAGGCAAGAAGGAAGGCTAAAGAGAGAAAAGACCTGCAGGCAGCAGAATCTATGGGTTCTGCCTGTGGGTGAACAGGTCGGGGCAGTGGGAAAGGTAGAGGCTTGGAGAGTGGGCCAAGAAACAGGTGGGATTTAAGACTATAATCATTAGAAATGAGTCTGCACTGAGTTGGAACTCAGGAGACCTACGGTCTCATAGACTAGTAGTAGTCACTAACTAGCTATGTATGTGATCTTGGCAAGGCCCTTCTCTCTGGGCCTGACAAGGGGACTTTACTGAGATGATTTCTTCTTCAGAAACATCCTGAGAGACAGTAACGTCCAGGAGTTCTGGAACAGAAAGGGTCCAAAGGCCCGTGGAGGACACACCACCTGTCCATTTTCCCCAGGGCTCAGCCACCATCCACTCTCCAGGAATGACCACACGGGTCCCCAGCTGGTCTGCCAGTTTCTGCTTTTTTCCACATAGATGCCAGAGTCAGCCTTTAATTTTCATTTTATTTTTAAATAGGAAATAAATTGATATGATATAAAATCGAAAAAGTCTAAGAGGGTGGACACTGGAATCTTTCTCCTCCTCTTCAGAGATAATCAATATTACCAGTTTCCTTTTTATCCTTCCAAGATGCAGCTCATGACTATTTAAGCCATTATATATATTTGTCCCACCTTAAATGGAAGTACACTAGATCCACTGTTCTGTACCTTAATTTTTGTCATTTATTATTTCTTGGAAATTATTCCATATTAGTAAATAACACTCTCATTTCTTTTTCCAACTGCATAATATTTCCAACTGCATAATAGTGTATGGGTGCACTATCGAATATTTAATTAGTCCCCTGCTGGTGCGCGTTTCTATTTTTGCCAGTATTTTACAATTATAAATAATGTTGCAGTGAGTAACACTGTACCTGTGTCATTTTGCACATATGCAAGTAGGATAAATTCTCAGTGGTAGAATTACTAGACCAAATTAAATTTGCAGTTTTGAGTTATTGCAGAATTACCTTCCACAAAATTTGCATCAGTATATGTTACCACTAGTTATGAATAAGACTGCCTCTTTTGTCTATGTCCTCATTAACCTAATGTATTATCAAACTTACTCAACTTTTTCAATCTGAGAGGTGAAAAATTGTAAGAGAATTTGATCTTTTAAGAGGGTAAATCAGATCATGTTGCTCCTGTGCTCAAGATCTTACTGCCTTCTTATTGTTCTTAGAATGAAGCCAAACTCCCTTAGCATGGCCCAAAATGTACTAATGATCCAAACTGGCTGCCTCTCCGGCTTTATCTCCCACCCTTCTCCTCTCGTTCACTCTGCTCTGGTCCCCTTGGCCCTCTTGTTCTTCCTAGAGTGCACCAGGCTGGTCCTATCTCCAGGCATTTACATTTGCCAGTTCCTCTGCTTATCCTGGTCTTCTTAGATCTTGGTGTTGCTAGTTCGCTTCTCTTACGTTGTTTCCATCTCTGCCCCAAACTCATCACCTCAGATTTCAGAGAAGTCGACACTAACCTCAACCCCCAGAATAGTCCCCACTTGGAGAGAAGAGAGTAAGTATGTCCTTACAAATAATACCAACCAGTAAATGTGAAAAAAATCACCATTATGTAGCCACCACAGTAGAAACTAACTCAGGCAACGATCATCAATGGACATTAAAACTCTTGGGTGAAAGTTACTTGGGGATGGGGCTATTTGCACAGACTATTTATCAGTTACAAAGGGAGAAAATGCATCTTTACAGAGGAGAGACATGATGGAAACCTCTTTAACAAAGTGATCAAATTGAACATCACCAGTAATGGGGCAGGTAGACATGCACCTCCTGATGTGAAGTACTGAGAAGGATACACGTCAATCACTTCAGTGAGTTTTCTGCCAAAATATAGAAACTGAGTCTAATCATGACAGAACATCAGAAAAATCCAAATATTGGGACATTCTATAAACTAATTATGAGCAAGAGGGTAGAGAAGTATTAATAAGATAGATAACAGTGAGCATTATAGACTATAAGATTTTTGTTTTTTTAAGTAAATAAGCTGGAAAGCCATAAATGGGTTTCGAGCTGAGAATGACATAATATGACTTAATTTTAAAATGATTGTTTTGATCTAGCTGCCGAATTGAGAATAACGTATACAGGGGCAAGGATAGAAGCCATGTGACCAGTAAGGAGGCTATTGCAACAATCCAGGCAAGGTGCTAGTGCCTTCGATCAGGATGAGAAGTAGTTGGAGAAACATATATGATATTTCAAACATAAAACGGAATAGAATAATACACACTCATAGAACCATCACCCAGCTGCAACAGTTATCAGCTCATGGCTGATCTTGTTTCACTTACACTCCTACCCATTTCCCCCTACCATTTTATTTTTATGCAAATCTCAGCTGTATCATTTCAGTCTGGGTATGCGTTTAAGAATTTGCTGATGGATTGGATGTGGAATGCGAAGAAAGGGAGGAGTCAAGGATGTCTTCAAAGTTTGCTGTAAAGGATGGAAATATAACCTATTGAGATGGAGAAGGCCGTAGGTGGAATAATTTTGTGAGGGAAATGATTGAGAGATTACTTCTGTTTATATATACTGTGAAAGGCCTATGTGATATTCCAGAAGCTGTTGGATATGCAAATCTGGATATCAGGCAGACATTGGGGCTGTAGATATAAATTTGGGAGTTGTCAGATTAGAGATGGTATCTAAAACCAAAAGATTGAACCTCCAGTTTCTGGTAATCACAGAGTAGCTTGAATCAGACTAACTCTTCTGCTGATAATATTCATAATTATAAACTCTAGAGGCCTGGGAGAGTGACATAAAGCAGACATATACTGGAGGAGATTCAACCGTTGAGAAAAAGGAACCACATTGGGTGAGATTCACATTTCTATAGCTTTTCCCTCTGTTCACTGGCCCATGCAGTACGCAGCAAATAGAACTCAAGCAGAAAGTGGCAGTCTTACTGTGCTGAGGCTTCTAGAGAAGCTGGAAATAGAAGAGGAAAGGAGAAATCATAAAGCAGGGAGTTCCATAAACTGTATATAAACTCTTCTTAAATCCTTGCCTGACTCCTTAACTGTGCCTGTGGGGTCAAAACTCCAAGGTGCCCAGGAGGAAACAAGGAAGACTGAAAAGAGCTGAGCAGAGATTTTCAGCTTTCCACTACAATGTAAGCCCTTCCAAGTTAGAGGGGCTTAGTAAGGACCTCAGACTTTCCATGGAAACTCTAGAAAGCCCACACCTTAAGAGTAAGGACACATCCCCAGGACTAAGCGATTTACCCTAGGACTAAAGACCAAACTGAAAGAGGGTCACCATAATAGAATCTGAAATCTATCCATGTCAGGATCAAGAGGATCTGCTAGTAATTTAACAGCTTTCTAGAACAATCCTCTTCAGAGAAAGAGAACCTAGATTCTCTACAATAAATCCTCCATAATGGCCAATGTACAATCTAAAATTACAAGAAATACAAAGAAACAGGAAGATGTGACCCACAGTCAAAGAAAAATCAAGTCAACAGAAGCAGATACACAGATAATGCAGATGTTGGAATTAGCAGACAAGAATTTTAAAAGAAGTTTGATAAGTACTTTGAAGATTCAATAGGAATAATGAGTTAACTGGTGAATATGTAGAAAATTTTAGTATAAATATGGAAATTACAAAAAAAAACCAATGAGAACCCTAGAATTGCAATATACAGCATATGTAATCAAAAATTCAGATTAGGTACAACCAAAGAATGAGGTGGTGAACTTGAAGTCATCATCTGAATGAAGAACACAGAGGAAAAAATATTGAAAGAAATATAGAGAACTCCAATGATCTGTGTCAAGAAGTATAACCCACATGTAATTGGAATTCCAGAAGAAGAGAGCAAATGGGAAAATATTTGAAGAAATATTAGCCAAAGTTTCCTCAAAAAAAGCCAACCCACAGATCTAGGGATATCAGTAAACCCTAAGCAGGATAGACACAAAGAAAATCATACCTACGTACACACAGTTAAACCATTAAGCCAGCACACCAAAAATAAAGACAAAAATATCTTAAAAATAGCAAGAGAAAAAAGACACATTACATACAGGGGCATACCAATAAGAATAATGGCTGACTCCTCATCAGAAAAATTAAAGTTACTAGACAATCAATGAATCCTCAAAGTGCTAAAAGAAAAAAAAAAACCTTGTCAACCTAGAATTCTGTATCTTCCAAAGATATATTTCAAAAATGAAGGTGAAATAAAAACGTTTTCAGATATACAAAAGCTGAGAGAACTTGTTGCCAGCAGACCCACATGACAAAAGATGCTAAAGGAAGTTGTTCAGGTTGAAAAGAAATGATGCCAAGTAGGAAAGGATGAAGCACACTAGAATTGATAAGTATGTGGGTAAATACAAAGTCATGGGATGGGCAAGATCTTTAAGGAAGTGGTTATGGGTAGAGAGAAGAGGTGCAAGGACTGAGCTTTTGGGTACCCCTATATCAAGAGGTTGGCAAGGGGAGAAGGAACCAGCAAAGGAGACTAAGCAGGAGCTGCCAGTGAGATTGGAGGAAGACCAGGTGAGTGTGGAGTTTGGAGAAGCAAATGGTCAACTCGTCATACACTGCTGATGCTGATAGGTCAAGTTAGATGAGGACTGAGAAGCCACCATTGGGGTTTAGCAACCTGGAGGTCACTGGAGACCATGACGGGAGCTTAGTTGGTGGAGTGATGGGGGAGAAAGCCTGATCAGAGTGAGTTTAAGAGAAGTTCAACAATGGAAAAAATAGCCATGGATTTTGGGAGATAACCCCGCACTTTTGTAGGTGAGGGTTCAATGGTAAAAAGCTTGGCTCATAGTAATGGCCTCCCATTACCTGGTTCTTTCCCCATCTCTCTCCACAGGGCGGCTGACACCGACCTGGTCCCTGCAATGGAATGAGCCAGGGCTGCAGGGGCTGCTCTTAGCGGCCCATGAGGGAAAGTCCCAGCATTCTGTCGTGGCCTTTTCGCTCCAGGCTTTTCACTCAGGGATCCAGAGCCCTGGATGAACGCTGAGCTTTGCGGTGCACTGTTAGCACAGTGGTGGATTCTGAGGCATTGTCCCACCATGTTAGATGTGAGCTTGGCGGGAGGCCCAGAAAGCCACACTTCCCCAGCCTCATGCTGCTGTGGCTAGGCTTCCTGGCAGGACTCTCCTCTTGGACCCCGTGTACTCTTGCTCCTTGCTGATTGGCCTAAATGACAGCAATTGAGTTAGATTGCAGAAAAGAACACAAACCCGATTTACAAAAGCTTCCATAGTGAGGAAGCTTCATGTCTCACAAAATAGGAGTGCCAAAGTAGCCTCGGCCCTGTGTTGCAAGGGAGGGAGTTACTTCCTGTCTCTGTGCTGCTGTCCCCCACTCATCATTCCTTCATTCCACGCTTATTCATTGGGTGAATACTTCATATCGGGCACTGCTCTCGGGGCTGGAGATGAACAAAACAAATAAAATCGCTTGTCTTGGCATTTACCTTCTATTTTGGAGAGAGACAAATAAAACAAGTGCATGTGGTGATAAATAATATAAAAATAAACTGGACAAGGGAGTAGAAAGTTACGGGAATTGTGAGGAGTCTATTTTACATAAAGTGGTCAGAGAAGACCTCTCTGATACAGCGACATCTGAGCAGAGACTTGTGGATGCAAGCCATGCGGATATCTGGGAGAAGAACTTTCCAGGCTGAGGGAAGAGCAAGTACGGCCGCCTGACGAGGGAGTGGTTGAGTGGGTTTGGGTCAGGAGCAGTGAGGGCGGCATGGTGGGAGATGAAGACAGCCATGGGGAGCAGTGGGCGGGTCACACAGGCCTTGCGGCCCTCGGTAAGCACACTGCATTCTACTGTGTCCTTGGAAGCCCTTGCAGGGTTCTGGGACTTGACTTGCCTTGGTCTTTAAGAATCACTGCATCCTGGAGGAAGGAGACTAAGGTCACGGCAGGGAGTTAAATGGCTCTTACGATAATAGACCAGGTGAAAGGTGACAGTTGTTCTGGACCAGGGTGGTAGCAGTAGAAACGGTGAGAAGGAGTCAGTTTGGGGACATATTTTGAAGGTGAGGCCAACAGGGTTGGCTGATGAATTGAAGACTCAAGATTTTTGACCTAAAGACGTGAAGTATGGAGTTGCCGATAACTGAGTCAGATGACTTGGGGGTTGGGAGAGGTAGTCGGTTCGGGGGTTAAAACCAAGAGTTTAGTTTTGAGTGTGTGTAATTTTTCCAAGTGGAGCCGTTGATGAGGCAACCAAATGTACAGATCTGGAGTTGAGGGAAGGATGACAGTGCTAGAGAGGTAAGTCTGGAGTCGCAGGATGCAGGTGGCACTCGATGCCGCGTGACTGAGGCACCGCCTGGGAAGTGAGCATGGGTAGGTGGGAGGTGTGAGGATTACGCCCTGGATTCTCCAAAGTTTAAGGGTTGGAAAGATGAGTTGAAAGTAGTAAGGAGATTGAGCAGAGTGACCAGGGAAATGTGAGAAGAACTGAGGCCAAGTTTCAGGAAGACAGAGTTTGTTGGTGTCCAGTGCTGCTGGCAGTCAAGAAAGGTGAGGATCGGTTGACCATTAGATTAAAAATGTGGAGGTCATTGGTGACGAGACGAGACCAGTCTCTGTGGGTAGTGGACAAAAATCCTGAATGGAGCAAGTCTAGAGAGAATGGAAATAGAGGAATTTGAGCACAGAGGTAAGATTTTTAGTTTTTTTCCATCAATAGGAGCAGAGAACTGAGGTGGTAGCTGGAAAAGGAGACGGGTCGAATGAGTGTTTTTAAAGATGGGAGATGATGCCGCATGTTTGAAACTAAAGAGAAGGATCCAGCAGAGAAGGGAGAAGGGAGGGTATCGGGACAGGCTGATGACCACGAGGAGATGGTAGGGGATGAGTGTGGTGCATGAGCAGAAGGGTCTTTGGACAGCAGCGTGAAGCATCCAAGCACAGCGACAGGAGAGAAGGCAGAGGGCAAATCACATCTTCCTGGCCCCCAACTTCTTCGCCTGTGAAATGGGGCTTAAAAAGAAAATATTTAAAAAATACCACCATGTCTTGCCAACCTCATGGAGCAGGACCCTGGTGTGAAGCTGAAAGTAGCCCAGGCTGGAGACGTGGCTTAGAAAGCGCAGGGCACTATGCGGATACAAGGCTCCTGGCCTGCTTGGGGTGGTCCTGTCACACCCTCCAATTCCCCATCGCTGGCTGTCCATTCCAGACGGGGACAAGGTCCCAACCACACACTTTGGAAGCTGGGCAGGCTAGAGCCGGGTCTGTCTGACTCCATGCCCTTCTTTCCCTGTACCTTACTGCCCAGGGGCCAGGAGACTCCCCATGCTTGAAGCCAGACAGACCTTCACGGCTGTGGGCCTTGCCCCTAGACGCTGTCTGCGAGTTCTGCCTTCAGGCCTCTTGCCCAGCCAAGCTCAGGAGAACCTCGGCAGTCCCGCCTGGCTGCCCCTTCGGCCAAAGACACTGGACAAGAGCCCACATGCTTTTTACTGCCCCCCTCCAGGCACCAGCACTTAAAAGAGGCTTCATGACGACGAGTGGGAGGGTCCAGACAAACCCCGTTTCCCAGGATTGCAGGGTGCATGCCTTGGCTGGGGGAGCCACCCCCTTGGTCTGGGCACTTCTCCCAGGAATCTAGTCTCACCTCAGGCTGGCTCAGTGGGCCCACCTGGCCCCCTCGCTGGCCCCCAGCAGAGCTCTCACTGAAGTCGGGGCATGTACAAGGTGACCTCACAGCCAGGTCTCTCCCGAGCGATCCCACAATGTGCTTCCTCCGGTGTTCACGCCAAGTGACCTCACAAACGCCCAATGGGGCAGGAAAGGTGAGGACGTGTGCACAGAGGGGAAGCCAACCCTTTTAGAGGGGAGCAGCCACCCAAGGTCACATGGCTCATTTCACTGTCCCTCACTGCCAGGGAGAACCACGGTGCCCGTGGCGTGGTGTGTGCACCTGAGCCGCAGCAGGCACCTTTACCTGTGACACTTGCCTGGCTGACTGGTAAACCTCCCCCTGACCCAAGGCTCCAGGCTGGGCTTGCTCAGAGAGTGCAGAGACACTTAGGGTGGGCAGGCCAGTGAGGGGACCTGCTTTTGTACTTTACAGAAGGTAAGTGTGTCATTTGCTCAATGACCCAAAACAGAACCTCAGGTTCCTTTGAGTGAGCTCTGGGCTCTTGGGTAAACTGCTTCTGTTTGCCTCAGTTTCCCATGGGGTTTGGATTCAGGGGTTGACCACAGTGATTCTGAGAGGACAGGATGCAGAGCTGGTGCCTGGCCCAGTCCCTGGGCCTCAGTCTGCCACAGAAGAGGATGTGCGGGGTGTCTGGCTGGGTGGGGAGTGTCAGCTGGCAACAGTGTCCACTGAGGCACTGACTCACCGCCCTGGGGCTCTGAGCAAGTCAGGCAAGCCAGCCTCAGTTTTCCCAGGTGTAAAATGGGTGCAAGACCATTTGCTTCCGTGGGAGGGCCTGGAGGGCTGTAATTATGGAAGGGTGTGTGAAGCCCTGGGAGCCCTCGACGGGGTGTCCCAAGGAAGCTGCAGACAGCCATGGGTCTCAACTGGTTGAGGGAGTTATGAAATTCCTTTAGAAGAAAGAACGATGCTGGGAGTGAGGGGGAGGATGAATGGCAACTCGGGGAGAAAGTGTCTGGCGCCCTTGGGAAGCCATCTTAGCACACACCAAAGCCCTCTCTCACAATTCAATCAAGTTGTTGCTTCTGTTCATACCAAAAGGGCCTTTTTAAAATACAATTAGGCTCTGTTTTATTATGTGTGACAGACGAGGCCATTAACCATTCCGACTATTAAATCAGACTTCATTAAAAAAAATGGAAGTAACTGTAAATTGCCTTGGGTCACAATCGTTTAGAGCCGAGACATTTCAAAGAAAAACATTAGGGAGCTCACGACCATGATGAAGTTAATCAATTTGACATCCCACGGAGGGGCCGGGCGGGCATGTCTGCTCCAGAAGGCGGCGCAGCCTCTCCCCAGCCGGGCTCGGGGGGCTGGGGTCTCTGCCCCTCCTCTCTCCAAAGGAGAGCCAGGAAGGCTGTGAAAATAACTTGAAAATTTGGGGGAGAGGGAATTTCTTTTTCCCAGAGAGGTTTTATTGGTTTTCTTCTCTGAAAAATTATCTAAATATATCAAATGTGATACCAAATCATACATAATACATTTTTATGTTTTTGCACCAAAAAGTGACTTTAGAGCTATAAGGAGCAGTGCTATATAAGTGTAATGTATCTTCCCCAGCCCCCAAAATGGGGCAGCGTGGCTTCTATGGACGTCCTAATTTTGGGGTAGTTTGTGCCCTCTTCAAGTTGCCTAATGTTGGCTCCGTGGCAGGGTCCTGAGGGAGAGCCCCTGCGTTGAGATGAACCTTGCCCCCCTCCTGTGGGGGTGGAGGAGGGAGATGCAGAGGGCCATGCAGCCAGGGGCGCTACAAGCAGAGGGGAGGAGCCCAGCCCCTGCGCCCCCTCCTCCCCCAGGCCCCGCTGAGCCGGGGGAGGGAGGAAACCCCAAGGCTCCTTCAAGCAGGCCAAGGAGGAGTGGGGGGCTGAGTTGTGTCTGGGCTGCGTCCTGGCCTTGAGATGGCACCAGGCGCCACCAGGGGATGGGGGAGAGAACACTCAAGGCCGACCCAGGCGGGGGAGGAGTGGGGGGAGGTAATGAGGGGCAGGTCTGTCATAAACCACTGGGAGAGGGGCCCTGTCTAAGCAGGAGTTTCCTGGATGGGTAATTAGCATAAGTCCATTGTGTTTATCTGGAAGGCAGAGATGGTGAGGAGCAGGGCTGTCAGCCTCTGCGACCTCCCCCCTGGGACCTTGTCCGTCTTTCCCTTACCCCCTGCCCTGCCGACTGAGATGTGCCCCAAGCTCACCTTCCTTCTGCAATGGGGTTCACCTCCTCCAGGAAGCCCCTCAGGCTGCCCCTGGGCTGCACCCACAGAGCTGCTGAATCAAGCTGTCCCCCGCCAACAGGCCTGCCCCCATCTCTCTCCCTGTCCCAGCACACCACCCTTCCCTGTCTGATTCACTGCTGCCCATGACTCCCTACGGCCCAGGGACACCTGTGCTGGCCTCAAGGCCCTTCAGGAGATGTCCCCATCTACCTCTCTGGCCTCACCTCCTGCCTCTCTGCCCCGATCCCTTAGCACTCAGCACTGTGGCTTCTCTGGCCTCCTTGACTTTGCAGGTTTCCTTTGCCCAAACTGCTTGTTCCTCTCTTCCCCACCCAGAGAAAGGAATCCCACTCATGCTGAGAGGCCCAGCCCAGGGCCACCTCCACCTGGAAGCCCTTCGCAGATTGGCCAGTATTGGTGACTCACACATCTTCTCTCCCTCCCTTCCCTCCTTCCTCTCTTCTCTCCTTCCCTACCTTTCTTCATTCTCTCGACAAATATTTCCAGAGGACCGTCTGTGCCAA
This sequence comes from Propithecus coquereli, assembly GCF_000956105.1. Classification (NCBI taxonomy): domain Eukaryota; kingdom Metazoa; phylum Chordata; class Mammalia; order Primates; family Indriidae; genus Propithecus; species Propithecus coquereli. Next base: position 3,693,757 of record NW_012142857.1, on the reverse strand, counting down.
GCACTGTGATAGGAGCTGAGGACTCAGCAGTGGACAGGACAAGGTCTCTGCCTTCACGGAATTGCCAAAACAATGAATCGATGTACTATCAGGTGGTGATCGCACTGTGAAGAAACACAGGGTGGGTAAGGGGGCAGGGAGTGCTGGGGAGCGGTCGGGAGACCTCTGATGGAGAGGCCCTGGAGCAGAGACCTGCAGGGGGCGAGGGGGTGGACGCTCCAGCAGAGTGGCCCCAGGGCCAGGGCTGGGGCAGCCCAGGGACAGGACAGCTCTGGGGGCCAGTTTTGCATTGTCACAACTGCAGTTATTCCAGCTCTGTTTCCTCTGGTCTCTTGAGCCGATTATGGGCAGCGATGTGTCTCATTCCTCCCTGAACCCGCGCTGGAGCCCAGAACAGCGTCAGGTACCCGTGGGCAACTGGCACGTGCCCGTGCAATGAAAGGAAGCACGGACGCGTGAACAAAGGGAGACATGAGCAGATTTCTGGACTTGTGCAAGGCTGTAGGGGGAAGAGAAAGAAGGAAAGAAGCATATGGTTTTTGTATTCAAGGAATTTTCAATCAGAGAAGACACGCACACACAAAATTAGACTTACTTTTAAAAACTTATTTTAGATATAAAGTTAAAGAACTTTAGATGGTATCTTAGAGTCAAAGAATTTCACATGTCATCTAGGATGAGTGTCAAACACTTCCAAGTCTCTTAGATGCCCCTGCATTTAATCCAAGAATACTCCAGATCACTTCTCTAGGGGTAGCTTCTGTTCCGCAGCTAGCAGGTCTACGCATACCTACCCCCAAAGGTCAAGGGAGCTGAGAGGCCGAACAAAGAGGCTGACAAATGCAGTTTCTCAGAAAGAAACATTTAGCAGGGACTTGAAAACAGAAGCCATGTCTGGGGCCAAGGCCCTGGGTTTATACCATAGGGAAGGGTAGACGTGCTTAGGACAACTGAAGCTGACCCCTCGGGGAAAGGCAAGAATGCTCTGTGCGTCAGCGCAGAATTTGCTTAAGGGCAGGATTTATTATGGGTTCATGTTCAATGTGCTAACAGTAGATAAAGCCAAAATCTTAGAGACATTCCCGGAACAGGGTTAATCAGAAGTCAGCATGGCAGGTTAGCATCCAAGATGGAGTTGCGTTAGCCTCCACACTTCCCAGGCCAGTTTAGACTCTCGTATTGCTCTCTGCGAGCCTTCCTTATTTGTTTCTAACCCCAAAGTCTCCTCCCCATGTGATGCTGCTCCCTTACTCAGCAATGGGGGCCCACCACAGCTGCTCCTGCCTCTTGTCTTCCCAGCAAAGACTGTGATGAGAAACTCTCTATGTAGTAACAATTTGCTTACTGAGACCAAATACGCCTACTGTGGTAAGCTCATTTTATTGTCTGTCTTCCCCAGCTGCGTGGAGGCTACCTGAGGGCAGGGGTCATCTCTGCCACGTCCACATTTGTATTCCCATGCTTACAACAGCGCTGCTTCTCAAGCAATACATACTGCATGAAGGAATGAAGGCCAAGAAAACCTGTATTATTTCCAAAGACTCGATCCATTTTCAAAGGATGGAGAATATGAGCCCACCACGGGCAGCTCCCTGATGATGGGGCCGTGTTTCCTTTATCTCTGGATTCCTTTTCCCAGCAGGGTGCTCGGCACCCAGGTATGTTCAGCAAATGCTAGAAGGAAGGGCTGGGCCAAAGCCATTTACAGTCTGTGGCAGTGATGGGCAACCTCTGTTGCTGGCCCAGCATCAGGCCCAAGAGGTCAGTTGGCTCATGCTGTAGAATGGCAGAACGAATGAATGGGTGGGCAAGGAAGAAACGAATGAATCCCTGGATTTGTGCAATGCTTAGGGGAGTGTCTGTTGCCAGGTGTCCACGGTGCCCTCTTGCCCCAGTGAAGCGGGACACAGCCTTATGCTCCAGCTCGGCGCTCCGCGACGCCGTCCTGTGGCTCCGTCTCCCTAGCCAGAAGCAGACCACCTGGAAGCCACTCTGCCAGCGCTGTCGTTCTTCTCTCCTGACTGTGCCAGTGCTGAGAGAGCGACACGTGTGTTCGGATAGAACCTGTGAGGCTCTGGGACTAAGGTTAGTGGCTCTGGCAATGGGACAGCCTGAGTTCAAACGTCTGCACTTTTTCCTTGTCTGTGCCATTCATTACCTTACGTGTGACTTTCCGCAAAGATGGGGTTCACTGCAGAGGAGAATCAGGCCTCTGTCTTCTTTTGTTAAGAAGTCTGAAATATAAATCCTTAAAAATTTTGCCCTGGGGTAGACACAATCTAGGTTATTCCATCCATGGGTACCCACACCTGGGGATATGACGGGGCTCATCACTGCTGGCCCACTGGTCGCATCATCTTGTTCTGGTAGAAGCAGACAGGGCTCCTGGGCCCAGCTCTGTCCTTGTCCCTGTCACCAGACTGGAGGAGGTGTCCCAGCCTTGGCCGGGGAAATACAGGCTCCCAAATGCAGCCGAGCTTTCGCCACCTTCCCCCTCACTGTACTTCCTGCATGTGGCACACCAGGCGCCCACGTGCCCTGGAGATTATCGCTGTTGCCAACTGTTGTGATTTTAATCCTTGCTCTGTTTTTCCTTCCTGGAGACCAGGGATCTTCCTGAGGTTCGTCCCTACGAAGCTCCTCCCGTGCACTCCGGGACCATTTCCTCCCAAGGCCACTCCGCTCCCGGGGGGAGGAGTAAGTCACTGGAACCGGCCTGCTGTGGTGAGGGGCTGGGGGCGGGGGACTGGCTTCTGGGAGGTGGGGGTCCCACTATTGTTTCCTTTGGCCTTTTGCTCTTGGCTCAATAAAGGCAAAGATGTGTTCTGGCCTGGAGCATGTCTCAGCGATGACCCGGGCTTGGCCAGCCTCTGGTTTTCCCTGGCAGTGAAGCTGCTTTTCACAGCTTTGTGTTCTAACAGGGCCACTGTCTTTGAAGGCGGAAGAGACTTTCTGCTCATACCCAGCTGTGGCTGGTTGACAATGCCTGATGCCAGGAGAGGGTGTCCAAGGAATCACTGATGTGTCCTGGAGAGAGCTCACTTCCTGGGGTCCTGCCCAAACCACCCGATCCCCCACACCCCCGCTTTAGGTCTTCGGTCCCCAACCCTTGACACCCAGAGCCCTGACCTGGGAGCCAGAGGCTGTGGGTTCTAGTTCACACTCTGCCTTTCACAACCTGGGCAGTCTTTGCAAATCACAAATCCCTGACCCCCAACTTCCTCACCTGTGAAATGAGGATTAAAAAGAAAATATTTTAAAAATACCACCCTGTCTTGCCAACCTCATGGAGCAGGACCCTGGTGTGAAGCTCAAATTAGCCAAGGCTGGAGACGTGGCTTAGAAAGTGCAGGGCACTATGCGGATACAAGGCGGCAGCTATTTTTATTTTTAACGTTGGAACCTTGTGCTCCTCTGGGCAGAGCCAGCCGGGGAAGAGACAGCCATTCGGGGATGTACGAGCCTTCAAAGGGGAGGTAATGAAAAATATTGAAGCCAGGATTAACTGCCTTAAGCAATCATGAGAAAGCACCTTCTCCTTCACTAGATATGTGCTAGTAATTAACAAATGTCACCTGCCTTTTTTCCCTTCTGCCATATTATATAACTCTTCAGTTTATGGAAAAAGAGACTATGGTAAAATGTTTATTTGGAAGATAAACAGAAAATATATCACTGAACTATGGAGTCAAGTGCATCAGCACTGGCTGTGTTATCCTCTGAGTGCTCCACTGTGGAATTAGGGTGTTGTCACACAGCCTTTGCTGTGGGCACATTCCTCACTCCAGGGCCATCGTCCCCAGGCCTTCTGACCATGTCTCTGGCTCTGAGGGGGATGGTCCTTCAGTGTCCCCTGGATTTGTAGTGATGCCAGTGATCCTATATTTCACGCAACCTCAGGCGACGTCTCCCTGCCCCATCTATTAGCAGTCGTGACTTCAGAGTTTGAGAAAGGGCGAAAGGAGACATTCATACAGGGCTGTGGGGAGGGGCCTGGCAGTCTTCTTGAACAAGCCCCGCCGTTCTCCTACACTCTCCGATGTGCCCCCCTCAGGGGCATCTGCTGGCCAAGCGTCCCACTCCAGTAGAGAGGAGGACAGCCAGCGACGGGAGCTTCCAGCCTGCCGCCTCTCGCTGCCTCTCCTTCTCCCTCCTGGAGCAAGACTCTGCACCTCCCCGCATGGCCTAACTGCCCCTCCCGCACCCTGACTTCTCCCTCTCTCCTGATCTCCTGCACCAAGATGCTCTGTCTCTCCCTTCGAGAAGGAAATCCCCCCGCCCCAATCACTTCCTCGTCCTTGTCTCATTCCCGGTCACGCTCATCAGAAGAGGCGTCTACACAACCCTTCTGCTCTCCCTCGCCTCCCCCTGCTCCTCAGTCCACTCCGGTGGGTTTCTGACACTGCACCTGCTTCTTTGGCCCCGCTGAGCAGCTCCCGGCACGTTGCCAGTTTGTCGGGCATGATGAAACACCATCCTCTGTTTTGCCCTCCGAGTCCCCCGCAGCCGGTGGGCCCTTGCAGGGACCCTCCTGCTTGTCCTGCCCTGCCTCTTTTTCCGCTCTTCAGTTTCCTTTGCAGACTCTCCCTCCTCCCCATCTGACCTCAGGATGCTGAGGGTCTTCAGGGCTCTGGGTCTCGTCCTTGTGTTCCTTTAAATCTTTTTAGTACGGAACATTTCGAACATCCACAAAAACAGGAGGACGGGTACTCCGATGTACTCATCATCCATCTTCAACAAATACTAGCTTCTGGCCTAAATATTCATCATGTTCATCTTCCTCCCAGTTTATTTTTAAGCAAATTCCACACTGAACATTATTTTATATGCGAATATTTCAGTATGTTTGTCTAAAAGATAAGGACTCTTAAACACACGGCTTCGCTATCGTAACACGCTTAGGGAGTAGGTGACAGTGACCGTGAGGTCTTTGGAGTCCCTCTCCTTAGTTATCTCGTGTACTCCCATGGTCTTAAATACCCTCCGCAGGCCGAGGACTCCCAGGCTTAAATCTTCTATCCAGGCCTTTCTTCCCACTCCAAAATCCTATTTCTAATTCTCTGCTTGACATTTCGCATGCTGGGCTCAGAGGCGTCTCAGATTTAAGATGCCCAAAACCGAACCCGGGGTTTTCACCTTAACCCTGCTCCTCCTCTAGCTACCCCGTCTCGGTGGACGGCCACCAGCCCAGATGGCCACATCAGAGACCCAGACATTGTCCTTGGCATCTCCTTCACCCTCACTCCTCATGCAATCCATCCCCAAGTCCCATGCATTCCTCCACCAGAGAACACTCACAACACGCTACAGTCCAGTCCTCTCTCCCTCTCTCTCTCCACGGCCACCACCCTCCCTGCCCGCGCTACAGAAGCCGTTTGGTGGTTCGCTCCTCTCACTCGCACCCTGGGTCGACAGTTGTACATATCAGCAAGGCCATGCCGGGTGTGAAAATACCAGAAGGCTTTCCTGCCAGTTACTCAATAACCCCTGCCCCGTGCCCCTCCCCGCCCCAGGGCTCTGCTCCTGCCCCAACCACCCGGCCTCCCACTACCCAGAAGGCCCAGCCTGGCTGACTGAGCAAGGGGCCTCTGGGACTCTGCTGCAATTTGGGTGCATTTGCCCAAATACTGAAAGATTAGTATAGTATTCTGATGACCTAAGACTCTAGGTCCCCCTCCCCAGC
>NW_012142857.1:3687411-3688024 GCF_000956105.1 Propithecus coquereli | reverse complement strand
GATAAGGACTCTTAAACACACGGCTTCGCTATCGTAACACGCTTAGGGAGTAGGTGACAGTGACCGTGAGGTCTTTGGAGTCCCTCTGCTTAGTTACCTTGTGTACTCCCATGGTCTTAAATACCCTCCGCAGGCCGAGAGGACTCCCAGGCTTAAATCTTCTATCCAGGCCTTTCTTCCCACTCCAAAATCCTATTTCTAATTCTCTGCTTGACATTTCGCGTGCTGGGCTCAGAGGCGTCTCAGATTTCAGATGCCCAAAACCGAACCCGGGGTTTTCACCTTAACCCTGCTCCTCCTCTAGCTACCCCGTCTCGGTGGACGGTATCAGCCCAGATGGCCACGTCAGAGACCCAGACATTGTCCTTGGCATCTCCTTCACCCTCACCCCTCATGCAATCCATCCCCAAGTCCCATGCATTCCTCCACCAGAGAACATCACAACACGCTACAGTCCAGTCCTCTCTCCCTCTCTCTCTCCACGGCCCCCACCCTCCCTGCCCGCACTACAGAAGCCATTTGGTGGTTCGCTCCTCTCACTCGCACCCTGGGTCGACAGTTGTACATATCAGCAAGGCCATGCCGGGTGTGAAAATACCAGAAGGCTTTCCTG
>NW_012142857.1:3648849-3687361 GCF_000956105.1 Propithecus coquereli | reverse complement strand
GTCTAAAAGATAAGGACTCTTAAACACACGGCTTCGCTATCGTAACACGCTTAGGGAGTAGGTGACAGTGACCGTGAGGTCTTTGGAGTCCCTCTCCTTAGTTATCTCGTGTACTCCCATGGTCTTAAATACCCTCCGCAGGCCGAGGACTCCCAGGCTTAAATCTTCTATCCAGGCCTTTCTTCCCACTCCAAAATCCTATTTCTAATTCTCTGCTTGACATTTCGCATGCTGGGCTCAGAGGCGTCTCAGATTTAAGATGCCCAAAACCGAACCCGGGGTTTTCACCTTAACCCTGCTCCTCCTCTAGCTACCCCGTCTCGGTGGACGGCCACCAGCCCAGATGGCCACATCAGAGACCCAGACATTGTCCTTGGCATCTCCTTCACCCTCACTCCTCATGCAATCCATCCCCAAGTCCCATGCATTCCTCCACCAGAGAACACTCACAACACGCTACAGTCCAGTCCTCTCTCCCTCTCTCTCTCCACGGCCACCACCCTCCCTGCCCGCGCTACAGAAGCCGTTTGGTGGTTCGCTCCTCTCACTCGCACCCTGGGTCGACAGTTGTACATATCAGCAAGGCCATGCCGGGTGTGAAAATACCAGAAGGCTTTCCTGCCAGTTACTCAATAACCCCTGCCCCGTGCCCCTCCCCGCCCCAGGGCTCTGCTCCTGCCCCAACCACCCGGCCTCCCACTACCCAGAAGGCCCAGCCTGGCTGACTGAGCAAGGGGCCTCTGGGACTCTGCTGCAATTTGGGTGCATTTGCCCAAATACTGAAAGATTAGTATAGTATTCTGATGACCTAAGACTCTAGGTCCCCCTCCCCAGCAAGATTCCAGAGAACTTCTGCTCTCATACTCTCCAACAGACAGAATAATATATTTTTTAAAAATACGTGACCTCACCTACTTCTCGGGGAGGGAAGTAATGACTGGTTCTGGTTATGTTCTATTCTAGATTTGGGTGGTGGTTACACAAATATGTTCACTTTTGAAGATCCATTGAGTCGGGCACTTAAACCCTGTACATTTTCTGTCATATTTCAACAGAGTTTACTTAAAATATGTAACCGATTTGCCCTGTGGCTTCTGCACAAGAGGGCAGCAGGCACGTGCTCTGACCATTTCTCCTGCTCACATCCTCTCTAGAAGGCTCCTCCGGAGGGTGGGTTTCTGTTCCACCACCCCCAGCTTTGCAGTGGCCTGATCGTGCCAGAGCTCACCACCAGGGGCGCTGTGCCGGACTCCAGTCATCGGGTGGCTGGATGAGGGGAGCTGGCCCCTTTTCCCTTGTCCCTCCATCAGCCTCCAAAAGATGAACTCCTCCAGGCTATTCAGTCAACTGAATTTTTTTTCTCCCCCAGGGCTTAGGAGCGTTTCAGGAGTTATGGAGAGCCAGGACAAAGATTCACCTTCCGGCTGTGTCGCACTTCCCCTTGAATCTCACTAGGAGAGATACCTAAAGACATAGGCCAACCAAATAAAGCCATGGAGAGATGCTCAACCTTACTGCTAATTAGGGAAAATGCAAATGAAATTCCCAGCAACATACCATCTCATACACATCAGCTTGGCACAAATTTTTAAAAAGTCTGGTAATACCAAGTGTAGGCAAGGATATGAGAGTTCAAGTTTATACAAGCAGGAGTGTAACTGGTAGAACCACTTTGGGAAGAAGGTTGGCAACAGCCAGAAGAGTTGAGGATGCTCCTGCCCCATGGCTCGGGCATCTCACTTCTAGGTCTATGCTGTAGATGCTTTAGAGGCACAAGAATCTCTTGCAAGGTCATTTGTAACATTAAAAAAAAAAAAAATGTAAACAACCAGAAAATACATTGAAAAGCTATGCTCTATCCATGTAGCAGTTAAAAGGAATGAACTACAGCCACATGTATCAATATGGATACATCTCAAAGACATAATGTTGAGTGGAAAAAACAAGTAGCAGAAGGAATGTCTAGTATGAAACCGTTTGTATAAAGTTTTAAAATATGCAAATGAGTACTCTAAAAAGTATATGGATACATAAATATGTATTAAAACTATAAAAATCTGCACAGGAATGATGGACACCAAATTCATGGGAGTGTTTTTTTCTGCGGAGGAGGAGAACGGTGGCAGGACTGATATGCAGGAGGCTTCAACTCTTTCTGTTGTTTCATTTCTTAAAAGTGAAAATCGGAAGCAAAAATATGGCTTAGTGGTACATTTTATAAAGCTGGGTTGTGGGTAGATTTTTATTTTCTATATTCATCTATGTGTTTGATATGTTTTCCCATGGAAGCAATCAATTAATGAAAAGAGCTACTCAAGCCTCCCCAAGGCAGCGAGGTGAGGGTCGGGGGTGCAGGCAGGATTCCTTCCGTTCCAAAGGCTCACCTGCCCCGGGTTTGAGTCTTTGCTCGCCAGAAAAGCGAGCTACATTTAAAGCAAGTTTGCTGTGGATGGCAGCAGACCCTAATTCAGGACAGGAAAGAAGCCAAAGCCTCCTTCCTACAGCTGGCGTGGACCAGCTGAGAGGCCCTGCCTCTGTGAAAACTCTTTCCGGGGTTTGTCTTTTTATACCAAGCATTTCAAGGAAACCTAGATGACCCAGCCCGCGAGCTTTCTGCTGAAATCCTGCACGGCCATGAGCCCCTTGCACCTCCGCACTCCTGCCTCTTGGAGGTGTTACAACCATGTCCCAGGGGCCCCCAGACCCTAGACACGACACACAACCTCTTTCATCCTGTCTGCTCTCCGTGACCCTCCTGGCCATGCTGGAATGGCAGGGATGGGGATCGTGTCCTCCCAAAATTCATACGTTGAAGTCCTAACCTTCAGTACCACAGAATGTGACCTTGTTTGGAAATGGGGTCATGGCAGATGGAATTAGATTAAGATGAGGTCACTAAGGTGGGCCCTAGGCCAATGAGACTGGTGTCCTTATAAAAAAGAAAGAATTTGGAGACACGCGCGCACACACACACACAGAAGATGAAGGCAAAGATCGGGATGATGCTTCTATGAGCCAAGGAGCACCAAGGATTAGCAGCAAACCTCCAGCAGCCAGGCGAGAGGCACGGAACAGATTCTCCCTCACAGCCCTGCGAAGGCTCCGATCCTGCCGGCACCCTGATCTTAGACCTCCAGACTCCAGAATGGTAGGGAAATACATTTCTGTAGTTTAAGCCTCCCCAGTTTGTGGTATCTTGTTACGGCAGCCCTGTGCAGTACAGGGACTGAACGACCACTTTATGACGGAGGACCTGAAGACCCGAGGACCCCTGAGAGCCCTGACATGTTCAAGGTCACACAGCCACTAAGACCATGAGCCAACACCTGACTTTTCCGACAGTGTCACAGGACGGTTTGGAGACTTTATATGGGGGAGTCGGTGATCATTAGGGCCTGGGAATAAAAACATACTGCAGTTTATGCGTCTATTAAGTGTGATATATCAGAACTGCTTTCTGGGTGGTCTGTTCCTGAGCTTGATCTAGATGGCGTTTGGGGAAAAGAGTACTTTCACTTATCACCTGGCGATCGTACAACAAGCCAGACTCTTGTGATGGGCCCGTCATAAAGACTGCAGCCTTCCGACAGGCCGTCAGTGTGCTGGGTAATTATAACAAGTCGGGCATGTCTGCCTGCTTAATTTATGGTACCTATGGCATTTTGGCATGGCCTTGGCCTTCTGATCCTGGCGTCCTTTTTGCCTTGTATGCTTGGGCGTGGACCATTCTAAACGCCTTTCCTTGGGAGCCATCCCTCTCCTCCCTGCGACGGTGCCAAGCTGGCTCCCACACTGTGTCAGAGCTGTGGGCTGGTGCTGAGCTGCGCAGCGGGGAGCGTGTGGAGGTGGGCAGGCCAGGCCACCCGCCAGGAGACCTGTGACGCAGCCTGTCTCCATCTCTCCATCCATCGCTGCGTGGGCCTTGGCCAAGCCACTGCCCCCTCTGGGCCCCAGTTTTCTTACTAGTAAAGCGAGGAGACTGGAGGGGAGATAAGCTCTTTCCCACCTGGGAGGAGGTGGAGACCAGCAAAGATGATAAAAGATGCCAAGAGTGGGGCTGGCTCACCAGCTATTTTTGATGTTTTAAAAATCCCATCTAAGTGCTGGATTTTTCTCTAGCATGAGCCTGAACAGGACACCTAATGTCAAGTATCTGTCAGTGTAGCTCCTGTTATGTTCACTAGACCCTCTCACTGACCAGCAGATATGTATCTTTAGGTGAAAAATACAGGAAACATGAATTAATTCTTAAGTTGTACTACTTAATTGGCAAGCAACTCTTAAAACAGAAGTCTGTTGGGACAGTACTTATTAAGTGGTGTCTTTGGTTTGGAAAAGGTAGAACCACCGGGCCAGGGCCCCAGATTACCTCCTGCCCTAGGAGCCTATGATCCCAGCCCCACCCTGGGGTGGCGCCCCCAGTCTCGGTGGTCCGGGTGGATGGCAACCCCAGCATCTGTGACCTTTCTCAAGGTTGTCAATGGCTATGCTCTACTTACTTCCCTTCCTCCCCTGGTTATGTCACATCCTCCCTCTTCAGATTAGAATTCAGTCGCCTGATATGAAAGGGTTTCCATCTCTAATTCGCTGGCAGTTGCTAAGACCATCCTTGGCAATTTTTGTTTGTACGTCCACGTTGAGAATGGCTTTTGCCGATGTCTTTGTGTTGAATGTGGTGGATCTTCCCTTTAAGATGTGAAAGTCCTTCAGCATCGGAACAGAGTTAGAACAGCCAGAACTGGATTCGGGGCCCTGGATCCTTCTAGCCTGTGCCCAGGACCTGTGTTTCTGGGTCAATGAGGAAGAGGCTCAGAGAGTGGACTGACAATAGCTAGCACAGCTGGTGAGGGGCAGAGCTGGAAAGTCAACCCGGGTGTGACTGACTCCTCACACAGTGCTCTCCCTCCCTAGCAGTGCCCCCCTGGCTCAAGGGGCCTGTAAGGGATGGACTCACAGGGCAGGACAGCCCCTTAAGGGACCCAATAACAAAATGCAACATGGGTGGTAAGAGATGTGCTTTCCCCAGCTCGGAAGGAACAGTATCCAGAGGAGATGTGGGATCGAGGCTGACTCCAGAGGCAGGCAGAGGGGCCCGCTGAAGGTCTAGGACTGAATCGACTTACGTGGTCCCCCTAAGGAGATTCATGGAGGCACTCAGACTGGAGAATTGTGAAATTACAGAGATCGCTATTGTCTAAACACTTCTCCCTTCTTCTCTAGTAACAGAATTCTCTTCTTCCTTCCTTCCTTTCTTTTTTCTTTCTCTTTTCTTTTTTTGGTTTTAAAGCTATACACTTGGCTGCCCAACATAAAGGCTACATTTTTTGGTATCCCTGGCTATATGACTACATGCCGTCCCGCAGGGATGTAAGCAAAAGGGCGGAAATGTTCATAAAGAGAAGGGATGTTCCTTTGTCTTTTTCTTTTCTTTTTGCTACTCTCTGAAAAGCAGATGTGATGCCTGGTGCTGGAGCACCAATCTTGGGCCACGAAATAACCTCGTAAGCCACACCTGATAGAACCCCAAGATAGAAGATGCCTTTTTACAATGATATGGAGTATTATACCAGCCCTGGTCCACACAACTCTGGACTTTTCTGTGAGATAGAAATAAGTTTCTATTTTGTTTAGGCCAATGTTCCTTTGGGATTTCTGCCCCCTAATTCTAAATTACAGAGAAGCTTTTATTCCTTTTTTCAGTTTTCCTGCAGTTCTTCAGATTACCTTTTGGTGCTGATCTGTCCTGAACACCTCCCTAACACTTGCTAAATCTCCCTTGTTTCGGCAAAGAAAGAGCAGAGCTTCTTCAGGCTCAGAAACTTTGGCAGGCGACAGCATCTAACTATAATTTATTGACATTGTTTTGTTTCTATGGTATTTATTTTTAGGTTACCATTTACTTAAAGTAAATGATACTGCTTTTCCATTTACAATAGCAACATGAGGTCACTTTCCTTTTGAAATAATTTACTTAAGCAAAAACAATTAAGTTGATTTAAAAGATATTAAGTGACTAAGAATACAGGTTATGTCAGCCATGGCAAGAATCAAAGAGGTGGCTGGAGCATGACCAAAGGTTGGAAAACAAGGCTATAGATTGTGCTGCTTCAGAAAGAAATATCTAAATATTTCTTCCTCTGATATTTTATGGTTTTCGTTTTTTTGTGATTCAAAGTATTCTTGTAATGGGCTTCCTAACTGCTCAAAACAATGATTCAGTAAAGACTCCCATAGGCTAAGCATAGTAGTTAAGAGTATGGGCTCTAAAGCCACACTTCCTTGCTCCTCCAATTATTATTATTAATATTAGCTATGTGACCTTGGGCAAATTACTGTACCTCTCTGTGCTCAGTGTCTCATCTGTAAAATGGAGTTGATGTTGTTGGGAGGATTAAATGACAAATTGTATGTAAAGTACTAAACAGAATGGCATACATTAAATATAGCAATAAATGTCAGCTGTTATTATTCTTCTTATGTCTGGCTTGAACATACCAATATGTCAGTGTTGAGAGCTTTAAACAAAGCACTTAGAAGTAGAATAACTGTCCTGATGATCAAGGAGTTTCACATCTTAAAGGAAGGTCCACCATATTCAACACAAAGACATATACAAAAGCCATTCTCAACACAGAGATACAAACAAAAATTGCCAAGGATAGTCTTGGCAAGTGCCAGCAAACTGGAGATGGAAACTGTCCGTATCAGGTGACCTTGAATTATAATCCCAAGAGGGAGGATGTCATGTGACCAGGGGAGGGACAGAAGCTGTTACAACTATATTGGCATACCTTCAGTGTTTAATGAAAACCTTTGTTAAAACTTTGTATCCAATACTTGAGCTAAAACAGATAACTTTTTTTTGCAGTAAGACAAAATAAACACAACTTTGTTGATTTGCTTCAATTGTATTGGATGCCTGATTAGGACATAGGGAGTTGGGAATGTCATGTCTAAGAATTTCTACCACTGAGCATGTGAAGATGGACACGTGACCACCCTGGCCTGCACCATGGAAGGCCACGTGGTTTGGTGGAAAGAGCCTTGGGCCAGAGCCAATAGACTTTGATTCTAGTCCTTTTCCTGCCCTTGTGTGACTTTGGGTAACTAATCACTTTTTGCAGCCTATTTTCTCATCTTAAATCAAAATAACTGGACCAGACTAGGGAAACTTAGACTTCCAAGAACTAAAGAACATCAGTAATGGTAAATATCTGAGTAAATATATAAGATTTTTTTCCCTCTCCATTTCTTTAAAATACACATGACTATTTAAAAAAGAAAGTACAGCATTTCTTGCAGGTTGCAGTAACGCAGATGTAATACACAGGACAACCACAGTGTGAGGAGTGCTGTGGGTAGAGCAGTGTGAGGCATAAATGGAACTATATAGTTGAAAAGTGTCAATATTTTATGTGAAGGGGCATGATATTACCTCTGTGAAAAATTAAAGGTGCATGCTCTAACCCCTAGTATAATCTCTAAAAAATAATGCAAATAGTTCTACCTAAAAAGCCAATGGACACATTAAAATGTAATTCTAGAATATGCTTAAATAGTTCAAACGTGGAAGGAAAGGAGGAACAGAGGAACAAAAAAAATAGAAGGGACAACTGGATGATAAATAATAAAATGACAAACCTAATTCAACCACATGGACAATTAAATGCAATATTAATGGACTAATTAAGCCCTCTAATTAATAAATAGTAATTCCTATTATGTGGCCATCATGGCCACTATAAACTGACTGTAGAAGAGTATGGTCATCTTTTGATCTGACCCCTCTTCTAGAATATCATTCGGCCCCTGAGCGTCTAGGACTTGGCTTTGGGTTGTCTGCTGCGCCTGGAAAAACCTTCCTCATCTCCCCAGCAGGCAGACAGGGTGGCCCTGAAGAGGCCATGTGCCTGCCCTTTCTGTCCCGCTGAGTGCTCAGGCTCGAGCTCACCTTAGATGCTTAGAGCGACCCAGATGTGAGGCAGCACCGAATCAGCACCAGGGAAAATACTGGGATCGTCAAATCCACCCTGATAAATGCCTCAGTTTCCCTTGATAGAAATCTCTCCACTTAGATTAGTTTCTAAACAGGTTTTTAAGGTAATTAACATACACATTATGTATTTTGAAGTCCTGTACAAAAAGATTTGCAGTGCGAAGTCAGCCTCTCACCTATCCTGCATCCTTGAATCAATTAGTAAGAAGTTTTTTTTATATGTGTTCAGCCTGAACCACCTCTTGAAGGGGTGGGGCTGGGAGCCTAGAGACCCCAGCAGCAGGAGCGATGGGTTTTATGCTCTTCTCTACTCAAGCAGAGGTCTGCCTCATGTTCTTTTTTTTTACCATTTGAAACCAACTTCCTGGAAGCTACGTCCTCACTGTGGCAAGTGAGAGTATTCTAGAAAGCCTGTTTTTAGGGAGGAAAATCTAGCTAAGCATGGTGGACTGGTCCTGCCGGCTTTGTAGACGACAGAATTCGCATTAAGAGGAAAGTCCTTTATGATTAGGAGTTGAAGGGGTGTGAGTGGGCAGTGCACCTAGAAATACTTTCTGCTGGTTAAATTGAGGGATTTAAAAAAAGTCATTGGTAAAACACCATTCGATACCCAGTTTGCATTTTGTTTCTCTTCAGAGAATTGGTTTTCATCCTTATTCTGCCACTGATAGCTGTGGTAAGTCACTTACCCTCTCTAAGCCTCAGTTTTGACATCTGTAAAATGGTCCTGGCACCTAGTATAAAACATAATAAATATTCAACAAATATAGTTTTCCTTCTTAACTCTTCCCTTTCTATGTGTTTTGGTGTCTTACAGTTAGCTAATGCTGCGTAACAAACCATCCCCAAACTCAGCCGGTTAAATTCAGCAAAACGTTCATTTTGCTCAGTGTGGAGACAGCTTCTGGTGGTGCTCCTGGCATTCTAGTCTCGTGCAGTCCCTTTCCCTTGAGCATGGGCTGGACTCTGTGACTTGCTTCCAATGAACAGAATATGGCAACCGTGATGGGATGGCGCTTCTGTGATCAGGTTGTAAAAGGCTGAGATTTTGGTTTTGCTACCATTTTCACTCTACTGCCTTCTTGCCTTCATGATGGAGATGCCCTCGTGGCCAGGAGCTGAAAGCAGTAACTCAACAGGCCTCACGAAAGTGAATCCTGCCAGCAACCAAGGGAGTGAGCTCAGAAGTGCAGCCTTCCCCCCACCTCGGGACGGTGGAAACTGCAGCCAACACCTTGATTACCACCCACAAAAGACCCTGACACAGAGGACCCAGCTAAGCCTGCCCACAGTCCTGGAATACTAGGTTAGGAAAGAGGCTGTGAGAAAAATAAATGTCCCAAGCTACTAAGCTATGGGGTAATTTGTTATGCAGCAATACATAACTAACACCTCGGGAATCTGTGGTTTGGGAGGGGCCTGGCAGGGGTACCTCATCTCTGTCCCACTTGCTGTCATCTGGGTTACCATGGAGACTGCACTGGGTACTGAAACCACATGAAGGCTCTTGTACTCCCTCACTCACGTGTCTGACAGGTGGTGTCGGCTGAGGGATGAGACCTGAGCTGGGATGTTGGCTGGAACACACAGCCATGGCCTTTCCATGAGGAAAGCCTGGGCTTCCTCATAACAAGGAGGCTGGGTCCCAAGGGCAAGGGGGGAGAGGGGGAAGGATGGGAGAGGGAGAGAGAAAAAGAAAGAGAGAGAGTCAGATAGAAGCTGTATCACCTTCTCTAACCCAGCATCGGCAACCACACAGTATCATTCCCACTAACTTGTACTCATTAGAAGGAAGACCCTAAAGGGCTGGACAATATTCTATTGTATAGATACACTACATTTCATTTACCCATTTATCAGTTGATAGACATTTGCATTGTTTCTATTTTGGGCTCTTATGAATAATGGTGTCATGAACATTTATGTAAAGGCTTTTATGTGGGCATATATTTTCATTTCTCTTGGATATACTTAGGAGTGGGATTGCAGGGTCCTATGGCAACTCTATGTTTAACATTCTGATGAACTGACAAATTGTTTTCCAAAGTGGCTGCACCATTTTGCATTCTCATCAACATACATGAAGGTTCCAATTTCTCTACAACCTTACCACATTCCCTTTTTTTATAATAGTCATCTCAGTGGGTGTGAAGTGGTATCTCACTGTGGTTTTGACTTCCATTTCCCTAAAGGCTAATGATGTTGGGCATCTTTTCCTTTGCTTCCTGGCCATTTATATTAATAAATCTTTGAAGAAATGTCTATTCGTGGGAGACCGCCTGGGCATAACAGGTGCTGTAGGCTTTAAAAAAAGAAATATCTATTTCAGATTCTTCACCCATTCTTAAATTGGGTGATTTGTCTTTTTATTATTGAGTTGTAAGAATTCTTTATCCATGGGAGATACAAGTCTCTTATCATATATATCTGCGGTCATCAACTTCCAGGCCGTGGACCAGTATCGGTCCGTGGCCTGTTAGGAACACAGCTGCACAGCAGGAGGTGAGTGGCAGCAAGTGAGCGAAGCTTCATCTGTATTTACAGCCGCCCCCCATCGCTCACATCACTGTCTGAGCTCCACCTCCTCTCAGATCAGCAGCAACATTAGATTCTCATAGGAGCTTGAACCCTATTGTAAATTGCGCATGCAAGAGATCTAGGTTGCATGCTCCTTATGAGAATCTAATGCCTGATGATCTAAGTTGGAGCTGGGGCGGTGATGCTAGTGCTGGGGAGTGGCTGCAAACACAGATTATCCTTAGCAGAGAAGTTTGACTGCACAGAGACCAGTGCAATTGATTGCAACCAAATCAATTGGTTGCAGACTCATCAAAACTCTATTAGTGAGTGGCGAATGACAATTAAGCTGCATATGATGATGGGCTTTATAGTGACAAGTGAGTTGATGTGCTTCAATGGCACAGCTGCATCTGGTGGCAGGCTTTAAGTCAGAATCCGACATTTATTTTAGTCCATGCGTGGCCCGCCCGTTATTTTATTTACCACTTCCATCCGTGCCTCTTTCCCGTGCTGTGCACTTGTCTCAGTCAGTTTTCGTAACCCACAAACTAACCCTAGCAAAAATGAGTAAAAAACAAACATCGCTGGAGAGCTTCTTTGAAAAAGGGGAAAGACCCAATGATGAGACAGCAGAAGACCCTAAGACTGCCAACAAAATGAAAGCTACATTTAACAGAAAATACCAAGAGTCCTACTTAAATTACGGGTTCACTGCAATAGGTGATGCACGTTCTCCAAGCCCACTTTGCAAATTATGTGGCGACCGTCACACTGGTTGATGAACTGACACCTGGACCAGGCTGGCTGACATAGAAGGTGCCAGGCAGAGGGGAGGGTAGGTGACTAGGACTTCTGTTTCTCTGGTCCCACTTCATTTCTGTCATTCCATAATTCTCCCAGCACTTAGTTTTTGCTCTCATTATTTCTTCTCCTGGAGCCTCAGTCAGTTTACTGTCTTGTTTGGGATAATCTAGCCACCCTAGTGGGGTGGTGTGTGTGTGGTTGTCAATGCCTTGCCACCTGTTCTCCTAAGTGTGTGGGCTCCTGAGACTGCCCTAGCGGCCCACAGGGCACAGAGAAGGGGGCATTCCCTCCTGTGTCCTCGGCCCTGCCTCCCTCCTCCTCTCTCCCTCTCCCACGCCCCCACCCCATACCCTGCAAAGTGGGGCCACGATTCCTTTTGGGAAAAGGAGCATTTGTTACCAACGTAAAAATTCCAGTCTTGGGGCTCCTGGACAATCAGTCAGACCACAATCCCCCAACCACACAATCCCTCTCTTCCAGCAGGATAACCTTTGCTTTCTTCCAGGCCCCTCTGGTAAAGCAGTGTGCAGATTTGCTGGGATAGACAGCGGCGTGGTCTGATCACGGGGAGTGGAGGTGCTGGGCCTCATTTAGCATGTAGACAGTGAAAGCGGTGGCCGAGGTCGGGCAGGCTTCCTGGCTGAGTTACAGGGCATCCTTGGGTGTGTTTGGGGTTCCAAGGGTGCTCTGAAGCTGCATGTTGAGAGTACATGCTGGGGCATTTTTCTGGGGAGAGGGTCAACAGTTTAGAGCAGTTTCTCAAAGGAGTCTGGGACCTCCAAAACGTTAAGGAGGCTGGCCTGGATTATCTAGCGAGGTCCGTTCTGCTTCAGGCTTTTGCACTTTGGAGATGCCACGTCCTGCTGGAGCCACAGGAGTGGCGATCCGGCCGGTGGCTGATTCCTTGGAGCCACCTGGTGGTGCAGGGGTGCATAGCAGCCTGTGGGCAACAGGAGAACCGGCCCACTTCTGTCCCGGCAAATCCTAGGAAAGGGTCTGGAAGGAGGTTTTGGAATATGGGTGAGCTGCCCTCTCTCCCAAGTGGGCGAGAATAGTCCTGGTCCGAATCTGGAAGGGAAGGCCTGGCTGGTCGGATCCCCCCTCTCTGCTCCCTCTGCGCTTAGGAGGAGCTAAGTGAACCTGGGTCTGGTCTGGGTAGAGGGTGTGCAGGTGTGGCCTTGCGTGGGGAGGGAGGACTTTCTGGCTTAAGTGAGGACGGGAGAGCTAAGAAAGGCTGGCCAGACTTGAGGACAAAGAGAGAGCTTTGTACATCTCAGAAAGCTTCCCTTGAATCAACTCCTTCACCCCACTGCTGTCCTGAAAGGCAGGTCCTGTTTACACCAAATTCACAGGGTAGGATGTTGAGGCCCAGAGAGGTGATGTGACTTGCCTAAGACCACACAGCTGGACACATTGGAGCCCGGCTCCCCACTGGTAGCCCCACTGCTGATAAGCAGCCCGCCTTCCCCAGCTTCCCTGCCTCCTGTCCTGGCGCCCCAGCCTGACCCAACTTGCTTCCTTGGGTGGAGTCCGGGGTGTGATGGTAGGAATCCTGGGTTCTAGTTCCTTCTGTTCTCCTCGTTGTGCAGTGGGCCCATAGGACCAGACTGGCTGCCGAGGGCCTGGAGCAGAGCAGAGCAGGAACCAGAGGCCACTCCCTTAGCAGGGCTGCTTTGGGACAACCCAAAGGAAGGCCCCAGGTCCCATGGCAGAGGGTGGAACAGTGGGACTCACCACCCCAGTGGATGTTGGAGGCTGAATATTTAATAGAAGCCCAGAAAAGTGTGACCGTTGGGTCACAGACCCATGAAATGTTGCTGGATGTAAGTCAGGTTGAAGCTGGGAGGATGGTGTCACAGAGCCCTTTGTCTTCTCGGCTTTGATGGGCTCTGGCAAGCCTCCCTAGTGGCCAACTCTGAATTTGGGAACCTCCCCCATCTGCCTCCCTCGCACACAGAGCTCATTATGCTCACTGCATTTGACACTGTCTGTTACATTTGCCCACTGGCTCCTCTGTAGCCCTCTTATGCTCGGAGCGTTTGTCACACTTCACTTTGGTGACCCAAGCAGTTAGCCCACAGCCTGGCACATGATAGGTGCTTACAAAAAAATGTGTTGAATGAGAAAGTGACCCCATCACTTTCCTGGTTAGAGACAGCATTTCTTACCTGGACAAGAATTCTGAGATGGCCAGAGGTGGGCAGACATCTGCCAGAGTCACTGGAAAAACAAAAGTGAACAAGGATCCCTTGGTCCTGCCTCGAGTCCCAGCATGGGTGGGTCTCCTGATGACAATGGTCATTGGCAGTTCTGTGTCGTTGTTGAGCTTGTCGTTGTTGACTTGACCTTGTAGGATGCTCTGAGTTGGTGTTTGTGAAGTTCATGGCATTCTCTTCCATGGTTCCATTCATTGTACTTTTTCTCTGGGTCAAGAAAACAGTGAACTATCAGGCTTTTGGTAAATATTAAATAATTATTCAATTTTAAATATATTTAAAGGAATATTATATACACTCACATATACAAGATATAAAGAATAAAAATAAAATGAATATTCATCTGCTGTGTATCGAGTTAAAGAAATTGTTTTATATATTGCATTTTATTATTATTTAGTTGAAAATATTAACAAATTTCCATTGTAAGAACATTGAGAACTCTTGTGTGCCCCTTCTGAATTCCTTCCCCATCTCCAGAGGTTACCATCATCCTAAATTTTACATTCATTTTCTTCTTCTTTCTTTGTAATTTATCACATGTATATCTATCAAAAACAATATATTATTTAGTTTTGAATGTTTTTGAAATGAATTTAAGTGGAATCGTATTGCACGCATTGTTTTGTGATTGATTTTTTTTTTCACTTAACATTTTTGTAGCCTTTGTCCGTGCGGGTAGGTGTAGCTATGTTTCACTCATTTTTGCTGCTGGGTGATATTCCATTTAGTTACCAAATCACAATATATTTATCCATTCTCCTTTCTTTTGGATAATATTTTGATGGTATATATATGTATATACATATATAGTTCATCCTTTTACTTTTTGACTTTCTGTGCTTTTATGTTTTAGGAATGTTTCTTGTAGATAGCTTGTATTAATAGCTAGATTATTTAAAAATTCAAATGTGAATTACCCTGATTTGATCATTACACATTGTAAACATGGATTGAAATATCACATTGTACCCCATAAATATGTACAATTGTGTGCCAATTGAAAATAATAATAAATGCAAAAATTCAGTTGTAGAAGTTTTATCTTTTACTGGAAAGGTAGTTAATTAATTCACCATATTTATTATTATTACTGATAAATTTTAATTTATATATATTATCTTATTTTCCCTGTTAACCATGCTTGTTAAAGTTTATAGGGTAACCATTTTTCAAGTTTTAAACTCTCTCCTCATGGTTCTATAAATTGTGCTTTTTCTCTGGGTCAAGAAAACAGTAACCTGTCAGGCTACCCCAGAAACTTTAACAAGCATAATTAATCTAATAAAATCAAAAGCTAATTTACTCTCCTGTTCCCATAGATTTAACCTCAATCACTCCTTCTTTGACATGATGTGCAGACACACCCCAGTGATCCATATTCTTGTATAATCCCTCCCCCTCAGTGTGAGTGGCACAGAGGCTCTCGTTGCCTCTAAGCAATAGGATATGGTAAAGATGATGGCATGTCATGCCCATGATTATGTTTCTTTACACAGGACTCTGTCTTAGCAGACTGAAAAGAAAGACTTTCCTGCTAGTCTTTTTTGAAAAAATTAATTTTATCGTGCATATTTGAGGTTTACAACATGGTGTTATGGGCTACATATAGATAGTAAAATGGTTACTATAGTGAAGCAGATTAACATGTCTATCATCTCACATAGCTACTTTTTTTTGTGGATGCTAATCTTGAAGAAGCAAAAAACGTCACGTGTGAACGTCTACGGAAAGGGCCCTGTGGCAGGGAACTGCGGACAGTCTGTAAATGCTGAGAATCATTAAGAAAATGGGGACCTCAGTCCTTTAGCTGTAAGATGAATTCTGCTGACAATTAGGGGGAACCTGGCAGCAGGGTTTCCCCAGTCGAGCATCTGATGAGACTGCAGCCCTGCTGACACCTGGATTGGAGCTTCACGAGACCCCGAGTGGATGACCCAGTTGAGCTGCACCTGGGCTCCTGACCCGTGCAAATTGTGAGATAATAAATGTGTGTTGTTTTATGTTGCTATGTTTGTGTTATTTGTTATGTTGCAATAGGAAACCAATATATTTATATAATAATTTTTTCTCCAATTTTTAAGTTTAATTTGCTGGTAAAGCCACTTGAGCCTGGCTTTTGTGTGAAGATTTTAAATTAGAAACTTATTTATTAAAACAGTCATAGGATTACTCAGATTTCCTACTTCTTCTTGTGTCAGTTTTAGCATCTGTATGCTACTAGACACTTGTTTATTCCCTCTAAACTTTAAAATATGTTGGCACAAAATTGTTCACATTATACTCTTTCAATCTTTTTATTATAATATGGGTAGAATCTGTAGTGACGCCCCTTCATTCCTTATATTGGTTATTTGTGGCTTCTCTTTGTGTTTCTTGCTTAGTCTGACCAGCAGGTTATCAAATTCATTTTCATTTTTAAAGAATCAACTTTTGGCTTTATCATCTATATTATATTTTTTATTGAATTATTTTCTGCTCTTTTATTAACTCATTTTTTTGTTGTTTCTTTCCTAAGCTCTGGAGACATATTTTTTTTAGTTTTTTGGGGTAATATATGCAATTAAGGCCATTAAGTTTTCCTCTGATGTTTTAGCAGCATCCGACAAGTTCTGGTGTTCAGCATTTTATGATTACTGAGTTCAGAATATTATCAATTTTCTATTGCAATTATTTTCTTTGACCCGTGTGTTTTTTAAAAATGTATTTCTTTAATTTCCATGCATATGGGGACTTTTCAGTTGTATTTTTATTGTTAACTCCTAGCTTAATTTCATTGTGGTTAGGGAACATACTCAGAATAATTTGGTTTTAGTTTTTAAAAATTGAGGTATAATTTACATACACTAAATTGTCAGACTTTCAGTGTAGTTTGATGACTTTGGACAAAGGTATACACCCATACAACTAGGAATTCAATTAAGATGTGGGACATTTCCATTACTCCAGTGAGATCTTCACAGCCCTTTCCAATCAACCCACATCCACTCTCTTCCCCCTCTGCCCAAAGCTATTATTGTTTCAGTAGCTATTGCTAGAACTTCATTTTGTCTGTTCTTGAATTTTATATAAATGCAACCACATCGTATACACTCTTCTGCATCTGACTTCTTGCACACAATGTAACAGTTTTGAGATTCGTGCATGCTATTGTGTGTTTATTTCTTTTTTATCGTTGAGTAGTATTTCATTGTATGAATGTGCCACGTATTTCTATTCATTATCCTCTGATGAACATTTAGAGTGTTTCCAGTTTTTAGCTATCATGAATAATCAAGTGAACATTATTGTACAAGTCTTTTTGTGGACAAATGTCTCATTTCACTTGGGTAAACACCCGAGAGTGGAGTTGCTGGGTAACAGGACAGGTGTGTATTTAACTTTATAAGGAATGACCAAACTGTTTTCCAAAATTGTACTATTTTTCGCTCTCACCAGACATGTTAAAGGGCTTCAGAGGCTACACATTTTATCCATATGTCAGTCTATTTAACTTTTGTCGTTCTAGTGGTGTGAGGTACTACATCATGATAGTTTTAATTTGCATTTCCCTGATCACTAATGATGTTGATTATTTTTTATGTGCTTATATACCATTGACATATCTTCTTTGTGATGTGTTTGTACAAGACTTTTGCCCATTTTTAAGGTTTGATCTTTATATTGAAATAATTATATAGACTCACTCACTGAAAGTTGCAAAAAATGGATATATGCTTCACCCAGTTCTCCCCATTGATGTAACTTTGGTACAATATCAAAATCAGGAAATTGACATTAGTAAAATCCACAGAGCTCATTCAGATTTCATCAGGTTTATGTGCACTTGTTTATGTGTGTGTGCATGTGTATGTAGTTCTAGTAACTTTGTCATACATGTAGATTTGTGTAACTACCACATCAATCAAGACACAAGATTGTTCTGTCACCTCAGAGATCTCCCTGGTACTCTAATCCCTTCCCTACCATTCCTAACCCCCTGGCAACCACTAATCTCTCCTTTATCTCTGTAACTTTGTTATTTTGGGAATGCTATATAAATGGAATCATATAGTATATAACCTTTTGAGATAGACTTCTTTTTTTTCATAATGCACGATTCCCTGTGCTACATCCAAGTTGCATGGAGCAGCTGTTCATTCTTTTCTGTTGTTCAGTAGGACTCCAAGGTATGGAGGTACCACAGTTTGTTTAACCATCTCTATTGAAGGACAGACATTTGTGTTGTTTCCAGTTTTTGCCTAATTTAGATAAACCTGCTATGAGCGTTCATGTGCGTGCTTTTCTCTGAACGTATGTCTTTATTCCTCTGTATAAATGCCCAGGACTGTAATTATGGGTTGCATGGTAGCTGCATGTTTAGTTTTTAAAGAAACTGAGAAGCTGTCTTCCAAAGGGCCTGTACCATTTTGTATTGCCACCAGCAATGTGTGAGTGATCCGGTATCTCTACATCCTTTAGCTTTTTGTGTTGTCATTGTTTTTTGCTTTAGCCATTCTGATAGGTATGTGTTGATAACTCACTGTGCTTCTCATTTGCATTTCCTTTATGGCTAATGAAGTTGAACACATTTTCACATGCTTATTTGCCATCTATATATCCTCTTCAGTGAAATTTCCTTCATATCTTGTGCCCATTTCTAATTAGATTGTTTGTGTTTTTAATGATGAATTTTTAGCGTTCTTCGTCAGTCTTGTCAGATACGTGGTCTGCAAATATTTTCTCCCAGCCAGCAGCTTGTCTTTTCAGCATCTTAACAGTCTTCTTCATAGGAAAAGTTTTAATTTTGATGAAGGCCAGTTTATCAATATTTTTCTTTTATGAATTATGCTTTTGATGTCATATCTAAGAACTTGCCTCCTAGCCCTAGCCCTAGGTCCTGAAGATTTTCTCCAATGTTTTCTTATAAAAGTTTTATAGTTTTACATTTAAGTCCATGATTCATTTTTTTTTTTTTTTATTGTAGAGACGATCTTGTTCTTGCTCAGGCTGGCCTCGAACTCCTGAGCTCAAAGCAATCCTCTTGCTGTTGCCTCCCAAAGCACTAGGATTACAGGTGCGAGCCCCCAAGCCTGGCCTTAAGTACTTTGTTTTACCCTGCTTTACAGATGAGGCCTAAAGAGGTTTATCGACTTGCTCATGGTCACAGAGCCTACATGTTTTGCAGGGCCCTACTCAGTTCTTACCTCTTCCATTACACTCTCCATCATAATTCCAGTTCACAGCTGGGTTGACCTTTTCCTAAATTCTTACGAGACTTAGCCTGAACTAATCGTTTTATTATTTTAGTTATAATAACGTCCATTAAAAAATCATTTTCTGTCTGCCAAGCACTGTGCTAAGTGTTTTAATACTTCAGTGCAGTTCTTCACAGCATCCCTTTAAGAGAGCTACTTTTATTATTCCCGTGTTGCAAAAGACGAATCTGAGACTTACGGGGGTTAAATAACATGTCCAGGCTAGCAAGCTAGTAAGTGCCAGAGCCAGGATTTGAACCCTGGATGGTCTGGCTCAGAAGGTTGCACCCATGGCATCACACTATGCTGCTTCTATTGCACTGTGTTAGACTCAGTTCCTCATTGGGATGCAAATGCTTTCAGGTGCAGGGAGCACGTCTTAGGGTTTTGTTTGTTTGCTTGTCTTTGTGATTTTCTGCCTACCCCATGGCCTGGAACAATGCCTTGACTGGTTGATATTCAAATAGACTGGTTGCAGCGCTGAAATTTCACTGGTGGTGCTGTCAGGCTGCAAGCTGACACTAGGTGGTGCTACATTCCAGGGAGTGGACAAGGGCTGGCATTCAGCTGGCAAGAGGCAGGGTTCGGGCTTATCTGGACAGCGGGAGGGGAGGGTGGTCTATTCAGAGGTGTGAAGGCTGGGGCCAGTGGAGGGGGGGGGAAGTCCACACCTCCCGAGAGGAGAAGGAGAGGAGAGAGAATCCACTACCTTATCCAGGGCCTAAAGCTGTGTCCAGGAAGCATGGCAATCAGATAAATGGGTTGGCCAGAAGACAGAGAGGGCAGAGTGTGGGTCTGCAGCCCGCAGAAGAGGGATGGAAGCAAGTCAGGGCCACAGGCCATCAGAAAAGCAGCCTGTAGGGCTCTTAGTAGAAAAGGCCTGGACTTCCTCCCTGCCCGGGGCCACGTGATGCAAATGGCTAAATCAATTTTAATTCTAGTCCCATCCAGATGTGTGGCTTCCCATCTTCCAGCTGGGCCTTCAGGCTGCTATTGAGTTTTGGGTGCCCAGGGGAGAAATGTGCAGTGACTGATTCCAGACCCCAGCCATCTGCCCCCTGCTACACTTCTCTCCTCTCTTTCACACTCCTCTCTGGCCTGGCCACATTTTGGTGGAGACACAGGTTAGTGCCGTGTGTAGGACTGGATGGCAGGTTTTGGCAGGGCTCAGATATGGGTGGGTCCTTGTAGGCTGCCTGGTCAAGGAAGGCTTCCTGGAGGAGGAGGTCCCAGTGGACAGGTGGGGTCAGATTCCATGGCTTTGAGTACAAGGTCTTGGTGCTTCGTGATAGTTTAGTTTAGCAGGAAGAGCAGAGGACATCAGGAGACCTGAGCATGGGCCACAGAGTAGCTCTCAGCCTCAGTTTCCTCTTCTGTAGAGTGATTATATTTATTGTCCACACCAGGATGATCTTGTGAGTGAAAGGGACTGTTATTAACAATGGCCCTGGGTCAACAGGCAGAAACTGGGCAGCTGTCTGGACAAACCAGAACATAAGGTCACCCAACTTATATGTAAAATGAGTTGCTTTCTAAGGACCATCTAATTATGAGTTCCTCTGATTTTTGACTATAAGGAAAGCTCACCGGAGGGACACAGAAATGAGGCCAGAATGTCCTGGTTCTGTCACATTCTGGGATGCAGAGAAGATTTGGATAGAGCTCACTCATTAATCCATGGGCCCAATCAACCCAGTCCATGAATCATACAGATCCAATAAATCTGTAGGAAGCACCTGGGCCCCAGGCTCTGGAGAGTTACACAGACACGACCCTGTCCCTAGGGGGAGGCGAGGTCCCCTTCTGCCTGGCCCAGGGCTCTCTAGCGCTGTAGTTGTGACCTTCCCTCCTTTCCTGGTCCTTCTGTCTCTGCCCTTGAGGAGCCCTTGGTCCCATCCACACTGTTCTTGTTGGGTCCCTGGTGCATGGACTGTGCGTCCCCCTATGAGGACTTCCAGGAAGGGCTTGGGATAGCCCCCTGTCCTGTCTGGCCCTGCCTTGCCCACCGTTCCTCATCGCACCCCGGCCTGAGCATCCTAAACACCTCATGACAAATTATCCTACAGCTAAGTTAAATTGGCCTCTGCATCAAATACCGTGGATTATAGGGAGACAGAAATACATAGCTCATTAACTCAATTCCCAGGCCCTCAACCGGGCCTCGTCCTTCCTCTCCCCGCACCGCACTTGTCTCTGGAGGCTGGGCTTGGCCAGAGGACTGCCACCTCTTCTCTCTGAGGACCTCCTGGGGGAGGGAGCGACTTGAGGTCGGGTGACAGCGGTTTGGACATTCGGGGAGGCAGGACCCCGGGAGGACTCTGCGGTCTTCGCACTGCACGGGACCCACCAGGAGGGGGCGCCGCGGCGCAGCGAGGACTGGCCCGCGGGCCACCGGGGGACGGAGCGGAAGCCGGGGGAGACGGGGGAGAGCTCCTCCCGCGGTCCGTCCGCTGCAGAAGGGCCGACCGCTCCCCGGAGACCCTTGCTGGAGCATTGAAGGGGAGACAGCCCCCTCTGAGAGCCGGGGTCGCCCCGCGGCCCGCAGCAGCCTCGCTCCGCCGCAGGGCTTTGGCGCGGAAGGACAGGGGCGACCTTGCCCTGACCCGGCGGCGGGGCTTCTGGTTTCAGCCGACCTGCGCGGCTGGCGTCTCCCAAGGGCAGCAGGCTGGGGAAGGAGATTTGGCCAGGCGGCCCGGGTCAAAGACCCAAGAAAGGACACCGGTTGGTTGAGAAGGCAGTGTCCTTCTCCCGCATTCAAGGGCCCACCTGGGGCCCGAGGTAGGGGCGGGCCCGGAGGAGCCGCCCTTTCAGAGGGTCATGAAGAATTCATCCGGCTTTTGTGTCCGCCTGCCGGTGAACTGGGAGCAGAGACAATGCCGGGGCTGGGGGCCTTTGTCTCCCTCCTCACAGAGGCGGTGTCAAATGTTGGCCACGTGCGGGTGGGGAGCCCCCCTTCTCTTGGGAGAGGGGCAGTCCTGTAACTTGACGAGGGGCACCAAATTCAGAGTTAATTAGTCGGAAATTAAATTTTCCATTTGGCTGGTCCGGAAACAAGTGGAGGTGGGGCCCTAAAGTCAGGCGAGACTTCCCATTGATTGGGAAGAGGGATGGTGTATACCGTGTGGTCTGGGGGACCCTCACATTGTGGAGAAAGCAGGGTGTGCCCCCAGCAGGTACTCACCGTCAGAAAATCATCAACCAACCAGACTGTACGTCGTATGCTTTCCTAGTAAGTAAGCAAGCCAACAGAGGGCGCTGGCAGAAGCCACCAAGAAGGTCTGTCAGTCCACAAAGAGTTTGGGTACCTGCCATGTGCCTGACACCGAGTCGTGTCCATCTGCGATGCGTGTGCTGCCTGAAATTCCACCATTAGAAATTCATTTCTTTGTGACTTGACAACTGTTTCATTAATGAGCATTTGGTGAACTCACGCTATGTGGCAGGAACAATTTCTGATGTGGGGCTACATCATTGAACAAAAGGCAAAATGCTTGCTTTTGTGGAGCCTCCAGTTCAGTATGAGAGACAAAAATAAAGGAAAAAAAATATATAAATGATGTCAGGTGAAGAAAAACAAAGATGAGCCAGCGTGGGGGGCACGACTGGATGCTCTTTTAGGTATGGCAGTCGGGATAGGTCTGTGCTGAGGGACATTTGAGGAGTGATCTACAGGCTGTGGCAGAGGGGAGGACGTTGGTTCTAGGTGGGACTGTGCTTGGTGTCTGTAAACAGGAGTGGGCTAAGGTGACCTGAGCACAATGAGCGGGGAGGAAAACAATAGAGCATGTGACCGGGTCTGGGCCTTGGAGGCCATTGGAAGGGCTTTGGCTTTAACTCTGAGTGAGATGGGCCACGGGGGTTTTGAGCCGGGAGTGATGTGATTTGACTTTCTTCATGGGGTCACTTTGGCTGTGATGTGGGGGAGGGGCTAGAAGCGGGGACTTGGGGGAGGGGGTTGGGGGGAGGCAGGGAGGCCAGTCAGAAGCTACTGCAATGGTCCGGATGTGAAATGGCACCTCCAGACCCCCTCAGAAATGCCGCTGCCTCTCTGCGTGGTGCTGGTGGGGCTGGTCCCCCATCTTAGGCCCTTCTCAGCCCTCACGGAGACATCAGGCACCTGGTTGTGCCAAAGCCTGCCCTGGAATTGAGACGGTGAGGTCCCCCTTAGGGAGAAGCATCCGGCCTGCCTAGGAGTCCAGAGCCCTGGTTTCTTCTCCCAGCTCTGACTCACTGAGCATTTCCAGCGTTTGCTTCACGCCTGTGTGCCTCAGTTTCCTCACCGTGAAATTGGTGAGTACACCAACCAGACAGCCTGCTCTAGGCCAGGTGCGGGGAGTGCAGAGATGAGTAGGCTCTGCAGGTGCTGTGCGTCCTGTAGGAGGGAGGCAAGGAAAGGGAGGAGCGGGACACCACCGGTGGTGAGGACGGAGAGTGTTATTAACGTTTAGAGAGTGTGCGGGTGCCTGCGGGAAGGAGGACTGCACCGGTTCCGCCTGGAGCAGGGAGAGAAAGCTTCTCAGAGCGGGCAGCTGTCACACTGAGACTCGAAGGACAAGTCTGAGTTCACTAGGCAGACAAGAGGAAACGATGGGCGTCAGTGCCTTGGGCAGGAGGGACAGCCCCCTTGCAGTCCCTCCAACTCAGCTTCTTTTAAAATGGAAGAGGGTAGGCTTGCTTTGGTGTTGGGGGGCACATTACATGAGGGCTGGTGGACAGGGGAGCAGTATTTCGGTTTTCTTTGGAGCACACTCTTCCCGTTCCACTTGCTGAGGGGATTGGGGGGTACCAGGAACCCTCTGAACTCCCTGGGTCCTCATTCTGAGCCTCTGTTGTCAGCTTCCTGGGGCCGGCTGGGACCTGGCATCCTCCTGGCAGTCTTTCCTGACCACCCAGCCAGCAGGGACCTCTGTCCCATGCAGCATCAGCAGACTCTCCTCCGGCTCTTCCTGGTACCTTTCGTCACAGCGTCACACCCTGCCGTCCCATCCAGAAGCTGCTCTTTCCTCCGGCCTGTTCTGGGCATTCGTCCACACAGCGGTTATTGAGTCAGGCACTGTGTACACCAAGATGGGCCCACCCCCGAGCAGCTCCTAGCATGTGTGCATATGTGTATGTATGTGTATGTACATGTGTGTATTCGTATGTGCATGTGTGCATGTGCTTGCATATGTAGGTGTGTATACGTGTGTGCGTTTGCGTGTACACACACGTATGTGTGCATGTGTATGTGCATGTACGCGTATGTGTGTATTTGTGTGTAAGGCTGACAGCTGAGCAGGGACCCTGACGACCTAGTCCATGCCTGTGGTTTGGCCTGAGGAGGGCTGAGACACACAGGCCGAGGGCCCCGACTTACCCCGAACCCTGTGCGGACCCCAGCAGCGCATTCGGCAGGGATGGGCGGATCCCGTGAGTGACCCTGTTGGTGGTCCGCACATCCACCAGAATGACACAGCATCCTTGTTAATGTCAGGCCTGATCAAAGCAGTCCTGCCCACCCTGAGCGCTCTAAAAGCCGAGCCGGGCTGGCCCTCTCCCCAGAGCACGTCGTCCCCCCTACAATCCCGACCTCCCACGTTTGAGGAAGGCTCTATTCTTCCCGTATTCTTTGGACTCGCCTGTTTCAACCCCATTCTCCAAACAATCCCCCAAATCCACCCCAACCCGAATGCCGGGGACTGTTTAGAGGTCTGCGCATTCCATTATTATTTTGGCCCTGTCCTTTCCTCCTCGGGTCCAGCCAATGTGACGCTGATTCCTTGTCAGCAGCCCCAGCGAGAGAGGCGGAGGGCGGAGGGGCAGGTCCCGCGAGCCGTCCAGGGGACAGTGCGGCGGGGAGGACAACAGGGGGCGCGCGAGCGTCGGGGTTCGCGCCGTGGCTCCGGGCGGCGCGGCGCGCGGGAACCGCCAGGGGGCAGCAGAGTGCAGGGCCGCGGGCGTGGGGCGCCGGGCTGGGCGGCGGCAGCTGCGTTCCCGGCTCCGAGCGCCGTTCTCTGTTAGGAGGGTAATTTAGAGCAATTACACCGATTATTATTGCTTTTCTAATTAGTGCTTTTCCTACAGAATTAGCCGAGTGTTTATTAGGAGCTGCTTGTTGCCAGCAGCTTAACTGCTTCGCTGCCGGGCGCGGGGCGCAGGGAGGGGCCGCCGCGTGGGGCTGCTTGGTTATGTGGTTTCGCATAAAAGCACGGATTAAATATTCATTCTGCTTTGTTACATATAGCATTAAATTTTTATCAGCTGTGTGTTTTCCTTGAAGTTTTCCCTGCATGTTAACATTCAGACGGGCTGCAGAGAAACTCTGGGCCTTGGCTGGTGGGGCGCACAGATCTGGGCACCCCGGGGGAGCTGGGGCCGCAGGGATCCCCCCGACATCTGTAACACTTTTAGACTTTTCCCGAACACTCTGTCCAGGGCCCTCCCAACACCCCAGGAGGTCGGGAGGGAAGGAATTAGTCACCGGGCGGGGAGGGGTCTGGCGTGACATTCCCAGGGCTGACACGGACCGGACTGGGGAGTCCAGCACGTCCTCTCCAGCCGCTGTCAGCTGAGGGAGCTTCCGAGCCTTTAGGACGCCCGTGCACCTCCTCGGGGACACCCTGCCGCGTGGGTGGGCCCCGGCCTCCCCTCCCACAGGAACGCAACTTCCAACTTCCTCCTCCTAGGCCCTGCCAGGAGAGGATCGGACGCCTACACGGCGCTCCTGGGTTCGCCACCTCCTGTGCGGGCGAAGCTTCTGCAGCCCTTGACCCGGAGAAGAGGCTACACTTGGGGTGGCAGGGGGAGGGGAGAGATTTCGGGTTTATTCGGTGCACTGGCTGCATGGTGGGTGGTTGTTACTGGTTTTGCCTGGAGGAGGGGAGGGAGTGTGCTCGCTTCTTCAGGCCTGGGGAGCCCCACGTGAGACAAACTAGACACACGCATGCACCCACAACGAACCCAGAGGGTGCAGTTCGTTCGCCCAACCCTGATGCGCTACTCAAAAGGCTTCTAGGAAAACCACTCCCCCAGCGCCTCCCAGTGTTGTTTACAGCTCATTAACCGCTTGATGGAAAGGTTGGAGCGGGGGCGCGGCAGGGAAATATTGACAGAAAATCAATCAGAAATGAAGATTAACGATCTCCAAAATGTTCCTGTGGGTCAATAGGGAAATGGGATTTGAGTTCTTAAACCAGGGTCTGACGCACGGAGCTTCCGTTCCCCCACGTGCCGCTGCCAGAGGCTCGCGGGGATCAGGGCAGGGACTCAGGGATGGGCCTCTAGCAGGGACCCTTTGAGCTTTGCAGCTCTTCTTCCTGGCTTTGCTCCTGCCAGCAGGCGGCGAACGGAGGGGAGAGCGGGCCGGTCCACCTCACCCACCGTGCCTGGCGCACTGGGCTCAGGACGGGGTCCCGCGGGGGCCTTCGTTGCTTCCCACCCCTCTGTTCCCGTTTTGCTCATCTGGATGCGGTTGAGCTTCCCAGGTGGGGCGGGAAGAGGGCGGCCGGCAGGTGTTTTTAAATAAGTCCCTGGGAGCTGGAGGTCAAAGAATGGTTGGAAGATGCTCTAGCGCCGGTCCCAGGGTGGCCGCCTTAGAGGCCTTGCGGCTCTGGAACTGCGCAGGCCACGGTGCCCCGCCCTCCATTCTGCTGTAGGCTGCCTTCTTTGCCGTCCTCTTTCCCATGTGACCGCCTCCAGCAGCGGTTCAGGCCCCGCAGCTTCTGCCTCTTACCGGGAACATCGCGGATCCCTCCAGAGTCCCGGGGGCCGGGGCAGCGTGTCTGCTGTGTCCGGCTCCCGGCTGCTGCTGTGGTCTGGGAGGATTCCCTGGTCCCCCTGCTGTGGAGGCCTGTTTGGGGCCTGCGTTCCTCCGGCAGGGCTGGATTCCCCAGGCCTAGGGGCTGGCCCCCCAGGTGTGCTCCATTTCATGTGACCCCAGCTCTGGCTGTCCCCTCTAAGTACTGCCATTTCTGCTCCCCTCTCCCTGGGTGTTGAGGGGCTTTTCTGCTCTCCACCCTGCGAAGATCCATGGGACTAAGAAGCCGAACAGAGAGCCAGTCTACGTGTTTGAAACGGAGAGAAAGAAAACACTGGGGGGAGAAACCCCAGCATTCATATTGTCGTCTTTACATCCCATCCCTCGGGCACCCCCACGGTGAATGTGGGCGCTGCTAAGGGGCTTGTGTGGAGTCTGGAGTCAGTGAGGCTGGGAACTGCGGGGACAGAAAATCCCAGAGCTCTCTGGCATGGGAGGGGCTCGCGGCTGTCACCTTTGAAATCTATTCTTTCACAACAGTGGCCAGCCTGGGCCACTCAGGTCTTTTGGGGACACCCTTCTGCACTTACTGCTGACAGTATTGATGAGGGAGCTCTGGAAGAGCATCGTGGACTCTCAGGGCTGGAAGAGGTTTCAGAGGCCTATCCTGGGGTATCCCCTGGCAGTACTTAGCACTGCTGACACATGGGGCCCAATGATTCTTTGCTGGAGACTGATCAGTGTGTTGTAGGAAGTTCAGCAGCTCACATTCCACTTCTACTAGTGACTAGCTGTACTGTGATCAGAGACAAGTAACCTCTACCTGCCTTAGTTTGCCCATCTGTTAAATGGGGGTATTAATTTTACCACCCTTACGGGGCGCTGTATGAGATAAAGTGACACACAGGCACGTTGCCTGGCATCTTGCAGGCGCTCGGTTAACAGTAGTGGATGTCAGAATCAGAAGATGGTTCTGGACTCCCCCCCGATTAAGGAATACGAAAGCCTGAAGAAGGTACCAGTAACAGCATTCTGAGGACACATGACAGCCTCCTTTCCTCCAACCAAAAACCCACAGAAATACAGAGAAGACTTTTTACAAAGTGTTTATACTTGCTTGAGAATAATAAGATGGGCTGTAACCTGTGAGGGCAGATGGAAGGCAGATGGGGTCTGATTAACCAAGGAAACAACCGTGGGCAGGTCCCTAAGAGGGCCCTGCGGTGAAGGTGGCTGGTGCTGAGAGAGGAGGGGTCCCAGGGACAGCAGACTGGGTGACTGGCTGGGGCATCGTAGCGGGAGCAGGAGCAGCCCCCACTCATGCTGCCTCCACCTTAGGCCAGCTAGTCTGCACAGGGGTGGCTACCCGGGACAGGTGCGTATGGTAGGTTTGGTGTTAAACAGGGAATTTTCTGGGCCTTGGCAAGTCTTAGAAGTCATGAGGATCATGCCGTCTGCGGTGGCCGGGGTGTGGCCACGCCCATCTTCTGCTCTCAGTGGTTGGACCCCTTCCCTTCAAGCAGGCTGAGCACATGGATTCACCAGCGCTCAGCTTCCAGGATGAAGGAACAATCCAGAATTGCCAAATGTTTGAGGAGACTGACATCAGAAAGCAGAAGTGCCCAGATCAATGAATGAAGGAATTTACCTCTGAGGGGACAGAGATAATTGAGCAAGCAGACGGGACTTGAAGAAAAATTAATATCCTCTAAAAGACGTGGAGGCTTTTGAATCCACACAGTAAGAATTAACTAGAGATCGTGGAGATTAAAATTTGTTAGTTGAAAAACAATCTCAGAATTGATGAACTGAATCGCAAAATGAGCGTAGATGAAGAAAGAGCAATAGCCAAAGGTCAAGGCAGTAACTTCTCCAGGAATGCAATGTAAAAGCCAAGAAGACAGAAGGTGTAACAGGACAGTTAACCAACATCAAGGGCATATGAACAAGAAGTACCAAAAGGATAAAATAGAAGTAATGGAAGAGAGGCAACGCTTAAGAGCAGAGAATTTTTTCAGAATCAAAGAAAGACATAAGTCCTCAGATTTAAAGGGCCCATGCATGGCCTTCAAAACAAAACAAAACACAAGCATAGACATGTGAGATTTTTAGAACACCAAAGGTAAAGGGAAAATCCTAGAAGCTTTCCGAGAGAAAAAAAGTTACATACGTAGTACAGTTGACCTTTGAACAATCAGAGTTTGGGCGCACTGACCTCCTGCACAGTCAAAAATCTGAGCATAGGCCAGGTGCCATGGCTCACACCTGTAATCCTAGCACTTTGGGAGGCCAAGGCGGGAGGATCGCTCGAGGTCAGGAGTTCGAGACCACCCTGAGCAAGAGCGAGACCCCGTCTCTACTAAAAATGGAAAGAAATTAGCTGGACAACTAAAAATATATATAGAAAAAATTAGCTGGGCATGGTGGCGCATGCCTGTAGTCCTAGCTACTCGGGAGGCTGAGGCAGGAGGATTGCTTGAGCCCAGGAGTTTGAGGTTGCTGTGAGCTAGGCTGACGCCACAGCCCTCTAGCCCGGGCAACAGAGCGAGACTCTGTCTCAAAAAAAAAATCTGAGTATAATTTTTAATTCCCCCAAAACTTAACTACTAATAGCTTACTGTTGACTAGAAGCCTTACTGATAACATAAACCACTGATATGTTTATGATACACATAACATATTTTGTGTGTTATATGTATTATATACTGTATCTTACAATAAAATAAGCTAGAGAAAAGAAAATATTATTAAGAAAATCATAAAGAAGAGAAAATATATTTACTATTCATTAAGTGGAAGAGGATCATCATAAAGGTCTTCGTCCTCATCATCTTCATGCTGAGGAGGCTGAGGAGGAGGAGGGGTTGGTCTTGCTGCCTCAGGGCTGGCAGAGGAGAAGGAAAATCCATGTAGAAGTGGACCCACGCAGTTCAAACCCACGTTGTTCAAGGTCAACTGTATTTATTTCCTAGAGCTGTAACAAAGGATCACAAACTGGGTGGTTGAAAACCACAGAAATTTAATTATCATCATTCCGAAGGCTGGAAATCTGAAATTAAAGTGTTGTCAGAGTTGATTCCTCTTGGAGGCTCCGAGGGAGCATCTGTTCCACGCCCCTCTCCTGGCTCTTGTGGCTCCTGTCAACCTTGGTGTTCCTTGACTTGCAGCTGCTCGACTTCACGTGGCCTTCTTCTCTGCGTGTCTGTGTGCTCTTGCCTCTTCTTACAAGGACGTCGGTCTTTGAATTTAGGGCCCACTCTAAAAGAGCCCATCTCAAGATCCTTAATGTTATCTGCACACACCCTCTTTCCAAGTAAGGGCGCACGCACGGGTGCTGGGAGTGAGGGCTTGGACACATCTTTTTGGGGGAGTCGCTGCACCCCACCACACGTAGGAACAAGAATTGGATGGGTATCATATTTCTCATCAGCAAAATTGGATACAAGGAAATAATGGAGTAATATTTTCAAAGCTCTGAGGGGAAATGGCTTTGAACATAAATTATCATTCAAGTGTGAGGGTAAAATGAAGCCCTATCACACAAGTAAGGACTCAGAACATTTACCAGCCTTCCCAGTGCTTCTCCGGAAGAATTATTGTATTTGGCCAGTGTGTAAGATGCCTTCCTTCCCCCATCTCCTCCCTGCCAACAAAGGAAAAGTAACCCCAAATTTCCTGGCATTAATATAGTTTTAAAAACATATTTGATTTATATTATTTAGCAAACTATTAAAATCATGTAGACAAAAAGTGTTATTAGGTGTGTAATGTAAAAAAAGCATCCTAAATTTGTACTCCGCAGAGTAACCCCGTCAACTCCTTTAGCTGTTTCATCTGCTATTTACTTCTGTGTTTCTAAATTTCTTATATAGCTAGCTATTTCTTGATTTCTCAGTTGTAAGAATTATCAGTTGACTTTCAACTATGGAGAATTAGATTTTAGGTCTTTTACATGCCCATTTGCTCTCTCAGCAAACACATAGACCATCCTTCCCCATCCTCCAAGATGGCTATATCATAATTTTTAGTAAAACTCACTATTGGGTGTTTATGTTAGTACGAGCACATCAATATTATTCACAGCTAAAGTCAATTTGTGTGCTATGATTATAAGTCTTTTTTCTTCCCCCTTGATTGATACTTGCTTTCATTTTTATTTGCTCAGTTTATATACCTGTTAGTACATAATTGCCAAACCATTCCTAAATGCTCCTACACAACTGAAAATCTCTTTTCAACACGTTCAGATGTGTTCACTATTCTCTTAGCTATCATCCTGAGATGTTTTCTTCCCCTCTTTTCCTGGTTGGATTCCTGGATCCCACGTCTTTCTTTTTCTTGGTTTAATTCCTCATTTTGGTGAACTGCATCATTCGGTAGCTTCCTATGAAAGATGAAAAACTCTGGCACTTGTGGGTTTGGTTGGATATAGAATTATAAATTCGAGAACATATTCCCACAGACTGTTGAAGATATCCTGTTGTCTTTTACCTTCAATATTGCTGTAGATATTCTGATTCTGAATTATTTGAATGTGACTTTTTATTTATTTATTATTAATTTTTTTATTGAGTTAACTTCAACAGGCAGCCAACTTTTATTTTTAATGTGATCTTTTTGTACCCTTTGGAAGCTTTTAGGATCTTTTATTGATTACTGCTATTCTTAAATTTCACTATGATATGCTCTAATGTAGGTGCATAGCCACCCAGTTTTAAAAAAATCTCATTTCTTAGCCTCCTTTGCAGGTAGATATAGCCTATAAATATAAACAGAATTATTGCATTCTGGGAAGTCTCCTTAAAAGTGTAAGATGCCCTTCATTATCATCCTGCTTCCTGCTGCCTGGATAGAGATGTAATGGCTGGAGTTCCAGTAGCCACATTGAATGATGAAGTGACTTTGTGAGCAGAAGTTGTGTTCCGTGAAGCAACAAGATAGAAGAAGCCTGAACTCCTGACATCACACAGAAATCACACTAACCTTGCACTCATTGCCCCTGAGCTTCCTTTTACTTGTGAGAAAAATACATTTCTATATTTTTAAACTATCTTATGCACTTTTTGTGAAATAAAGCCAAACTTTCTGAATGGTAATATGAACAAAATAATATGTTTTCCTTCATGAAATCACTTTTAAAATACTTCCAAATAACTCTCAATGTGTGTATGATAAAATTGCATAATTCTTTTCTCTCCCAAATTTTCTGAATAAAATTGAGACGGACCTTGTACAATTGAACATCTTACATGCAACCCAGTATCAAAAAATCAATCTAGGAGGAAGGTATAATAAAGTGAAAAGGTATTAGTAAAACTTATTGTCTATTGTAAAACTATTTAAAAGTGAAAAAAATTCAGAACCAAAATTTCAGATGCCATCATGGACAACAGCAGAGTTTTGGTGGTGAGGGAAGGAGGGAGTGACAGGCAGTTAGTTTGTTCTCAGTTTGATCTAGGGGTGAATGGAGATACTGATTATTTGTGGATATTGTTATAGAAATGCAAGCCATTGCTGACAAAATTTTAAGGGTAAACACTAGAAAAATGGAAATCTAGGGTATAACTTTCAAAATATTAGAAAAAATTGAATCAAATGAAGACAGCTCAAATAAATTACAAAAAGGCAGAAAAATGGGTAAAAATCAAATAAAAAAGCATAATAAATAGAATACATACAGAGACATACACACATACACACACATCATTGTTACAGTCACTCTAAACACATCAGCAATCACAATACTTTTGAATGAATTACATTCCTCTCAAATTGGATTTTAAAAAATCTGGTTTCATGCAGTTTTCTAACAAGAGACACATATAAAGCAAATAGAAAAATTGAAAACAAAAGGAAAGATGTAAAGATATATATCAGGGAAGGCTACTAAAATAAAAATAGGGATAGCAATATTAGTAGCAAATAATATAAAAAGGAATATTTTATGTTGATGAAAGGAACTCCCTGTTAAGATGATATATAACAATTATAGATCATTATGCTTATAACAAAAAACTTGAAACTATATGAAGCAAAAATTGACAGTACTACTGGGAGATGTAGATAAATATAATATTATAGCCAGAGACTTTAACTTCTCAGCAGATCAACAAGACAGATCAACAAGGCAATCAAGTAAGAACATAGAGGATACAAGTAATATGATTAAGAAGGCTGATGATATAGAAAATGTATGGCAGGCACTGAACAAAGAGAATACGAATGCTTTTCAAACACAAATGGAGCATTCACATAACTGCCCATGAATTAGGTCACAAATAAAAAAATCAGTACATTTTTAAAGATTCCTATGATCCCTAAATGCCACATTGCTGGCCACAATGCCATAAGATGAGAAACCAGCAACAAAAAATGATAGCAAAAATAAAATCTGTGAACCTGTAACTTAAATAACATATTCCTCTCAATAATTATTGAATTAGAGTCCAAATAGAAATTACACACTATTAGAATAAATATGAGGACATAATATATCAAAATATATGGAGTGTGTCTCTTCGAAGATAATGTAAAGCTTTAGATTCATTAATTAGAAAAGACCAGGTATAAAAATACATAACCTAAGATTTAAACTAAGATTTCTTAGATTTTATCTAAGAAATTAGATAAAAAACAACAATATAAAACCAAAGACAATCAACAAAAAGTTAATAAAGATAAAAGAGTAAATGAATTGAATAGAAAACAAAAAATGAGTTAATTCATAAAACCAAAATCCTTTTTTGTTTGATGAAAGCCACTAACACAGACAGTTCTTTGCCAAGACTGATGAAAAACAAAAAGGACCGATACAAATAAACGACAGTAGAAACTAAAAATGAACCTAATAACAACAGGAAAATGGAAAAATAAGATTTGTGAAAAAATATTCAGGTTGAAATTTCCACTCTCACCCTCAGCTTTTCATGTCTGCAAGTGTAGCGTGGGGACTTTAATAAAGTGATTACTTTATTAGTAGAATGAATGGTCCACTTTAATGTTCCTAGCTTAGGTGTCTTTAGATTTCTAAAGGGTGCCATTGTGTTCTGGATATTTCAAAGTTTTCATTCTTCTTTTGAAGGTTTCTCCCCCCATGGTTTCAGCCACACTGGAAATGTTACAAGTCAGCTCGTAGTTCTTAGGTTTGGGTTTTATTGCCCCCTGCCACTTGCTGGGGGCCTCACACTGTGGGTGTTCTTTCAGTGGGTGCCATGGACTGAGTGCTCGTGCCCCCCCAAATTCATATGCTGACCCTAACCCCCAAGGCGACAGTGCGAGGAGGTGGAGCCTTTGGGAGGTGATCATGTCATGAGGGTGGAGCCCTCGTGATGGGGTCAGTGCCCTTATAAAAGACACCCCAGAGCGCTGCCCTGTCCCTTCCACCATGTGAGGACCCAGGAGAAAACAGCTCTCTGTGCACAAGGACACGGGCCCTCACTGGACATCAGATCTGCCGGTGCCTTGATCTTCCCAGCCTCCAAGACTGTGAGAAATCGATTTCTGATGTTTACGAGCCACCTGGTCCAGGGTATTCTGTTACAGCAGCCCCAGCGCATGAAGATGGTGGACATTTTCAAGCTGGACTTTTTTGGTTGTGAAGGACAGAGACTCAATGAGGAATAAAAGATCTTTGTCAAGTCATTTGGGTTGGATTGGAACAGAAATCTGTCGGGGCTGTCTGTCTGTCTGTCTGTCTCTCTCTGCAAGTTCTCTCCAGCCTTCTCCCTCCACCCACAGTCTTCCTTACCACGTATGCTTCTCATCACACCAGCGACATGTGGTTCCGACTCGACTCCACCTTCTGCCTCGCTGGCCTCGCCTCTCACTAGTTACTGCCAGTTCAAACCCACATCGCACCAGGCCTTAACATGTCACTGTCCCTCCCAAGGTTTGGTGGGCACCTCTGGTCCAGTCAGGTGAGTCCAGGGGTCCCTGGCACAGAACATGCAGTGTGGGCAGCAGATGCGCTGTCCTGGCCATTTCCCCCTGGACAGGGGCGTGAAGGTGTCTGCTGAGGCTGACACCTCTAGCAGAGGTGGATGCGGTTGCCTGGGAGCGTGAGCACAGTCTCCCAGACAGGTCATTCAGAGAGTCTGTGTCTCTCCCTCCCTTCCTTTATTCCAGCCACGGCTGTCCCCTCCCAACCCCTGTGTCTGCAGAGAGAGGGCTCTGAACCTGTGAGAACAGGAGGACCCTCTCAGGGGGCAATGAAGGCATCAAAAGGCATGACCGCACTCTTGGGGACTGGGCCTTCTTAGGCTGGGATGATGCCAGTGGCCCCCAGCATCCGACTGGCCTTGGGGTAGAGTTCCTGGTAGCTCGGGCTGCTGCTGCGGCTTCTTCCATGTTTGGGAATGCGGAAAGTGTGAGGGCTTCCACGAGGCCTCTGGCGACACTTCCCAGTGGGTAGGAGCCAGCTCGGGCAGCCATCACCTGTGGCCTCACTTTGGGCTTTAGAACAAATGCACGTCCAGCAGGAATGGCAGATTCCCACTCATACCTCATTCAGCTGAAGCGCTGAGTCCCTGGAAGCAACCCCAACACCCCAGGACTACCGCTAAGCCGCCGGTGCTGTACTAGCGCCATATCTGTGCTCGTCTACATCGCGGCTCACTGTTTGCTGTCTCTCCCGACCAGGCCATCCCGAGGGTGGCGGATACTTCCTGGCTGCCTGATGGCTGGGCTGTGCGACATGCTTTGGACAATGAAATGCGAGTGAAAGTGACACATGCCACTCTGGAACAGATGCTTCGAGAACCTTCTATGTTGCTCAGCTCTTTCTCTTTTCCCCTGGCCATGGGACCCATGTGTTCCTTCCACCTTGGTCCTGCAGTGAAGCGGGCATGGCGCAGAGGGTCACGGCCAGCCTGTGATGTCCCGAACACCAGTGAGAAGTGAGTCTCTGCTGTTGGGAGCCACTGAGGTTTGGGGTCCCTTGTCCCAGCATGCTCAGCCTGCACTGACTGATAGAGCACACGACCCCATATTGTCACCCTCTATTTGTTTCTGTCTCCTGCTCTAGACTGTGGGCAACTTGGTAGCAGGGACTGGGCCTTTCCTTTATTCAACAACTACTTATTCTGTGCTCTCTATATGACAAGCACTGGGCTAGACCCTGAGCTTACAGAGAGGAAGAGATTGGTCTTTGACCTTGTGTTGCCAGGTCTGAT
The DNA here is from genome assembly GCF_000956105.1 of Propithecus coquereli. Lineage (NCBI taxonomy): Eukaryota > Metazoa > Chordata > Mammalia > Primates > Indriidae > Propithecus > Propithecus coquereli. The sequence goes on along the minus strand of NW_012142857.1, from coordinate 3,651,683 downwards.
GGGGACCCACACACGTGGCAATGATGACAGTCTAAAGGAAATGTGCCTGGGGGCCCAGGGACCCAGAGGGAGGGGCTCCCACATCTGCAGGGGACGGGAGTGCCAGGCCAGGTGTCCCATCAGCCTTGCTTATGAAGGTGACTATGTCTCTGTTTGTCAATGAATTTGTTAATTTATGCCATTTTCATTCCAGAAAGGTCTTAAAGGTGAAGAAACGTTTGGATTTGTGCCTGTGACCCTATTGCTGGGCAGAAAGTTGTCACGTTGAGTCCCTCTGTGAAAGTCGAATTCTGTGGAGCGTTGAGCATCCCAGCGTGCTGTTCCTGTTCTCTTCCTCCCTCTGTGCACACCCATCCTCCTGCCCTCCCTCTTCCTGGGTCCCAAGGATTTAAGCTTCCTCCCCGGCAAGCAGACAGCTTTCCTGATGCACATTAACACCTACGTGCAGAGTCGCTGGGCTGGAATCTAAAGGAGGCGGCTGTTTGATGTAAATGTTATTCTACAACACACGTTTAGGATCTTCAGAAAATCCTCATACACCTTTCGGCTTCAATACTTTGGATTGAAGGTGTAAGGGAAACAATGTGTAAATAACATTTAGAGGTAAATTATTAACATTAAGAACCTCTTTATTAGACAGTTGTACACAAAGGAATTTTATTTCAGATCCTCTGACACATGACAAATGGCTGCTCCAGACGAGAAGTAAACCACGTCCTCTGGCAAGCAGAACCGAGGGCTGTGTCAGCTGGGGGAAGGAAATCCAATTTGCTTTGAAATGCCATTTACAGACTGCTTCTTTCATACTAACAACCCAAGTTACTGAAGTTGAGGATGTAAAAATTCAGACATTAAGAAACTTCACATAGACCCTGTCTGGGCAAGGAGGTGCCTTCCTCAAACCTAGACTGGGACAATTTTGGGGTGCGTGGGCCAAGGGTAGCCCTATTTTTCATGTATGCTCTTTCACCTGTTATGCCAGGGGTTTGTGGAATAAACTACTTTGCCAGACAGTGAGCAGAACACAAAATCCACTGAATTACATCCTGCTTAGGAGGCTCCAAAAGGCGGCTTTGAAACAAATTCCCGAGGATAAGTAGGATAGGGGATGGCGTAGCTAGTATGTGTGCACACATATAGTGAGCAAAGCCTGGCTTCCAACTGTTTAAACAGCCAGAGGTGGGAAGAGAAATGGAATTCGTAGTCAACAGCCCATTGTTCGCTGCCTCTTCTCCTGCCCACCCCCGCCCAGCAGTGGGATGGGAGTGCCAGTTGCCCGGCCCCAGGCAGGCGAGGAGAGGGCCCGCGGCATCCCATGGTGGATGGCGGCTGTGTGTTTGGAGTGTGCAGACTGGATGGGGTGCCAGAGCTGTGGGGTGAGGCCAGGCAGGGAGCAAGGTGGGGCGGCCATTGGAAATGGCCGGAGGGACAAGAGCTGGAGCACAGCCAGGGTGCTCCGAAGCCCAGGGGGGCAGATGGGGCTGGTGAAGTCGCAGCAGTGAGAGGTCGCAGGGTTTCGTGGGGTGATGTGGCCGTGGTGGGATTCAGCGACTGGGATGGTGGTGGGGGCTGGGGGAGATGAATAGAACAGAGATTTACGGGCAATGCAAGGCAAGACCCGTGATAGAAAACCAGGGAGCACACAGGTTCCTGGGGTCAAGGCATGGGCTCAGAAACCTGGCAGGCAGTCCCAGCAGCTGCCACGAGGCGGTAAGATGCGAAGAGTACAAAATGGGCTTGTGCCCACGTGGTGGAATTTGAAAGTGCTGTCTGAATTTGTTACTGGCCGGGGTCAATATGAGGACGTGACAAGCCTGGCTGTGTAAGGGGGAGCAGGCTTATGACAATAAAGGGTTAATAGTTTGTGAATGGCGACTGTGGATTGGGGCCAGGGCAGGCCACGTTGGGGCAGGAGGGGAAGTGGACAGAGATCCGACCTAGGCAGGAGAGAACTGAGTGGCCCAATGTGTCAGTGCGCCTTGCTGCACCAGTGCAGGGAATTACGTGGGGTTGTCACTGTGGTTGCTGTAAAATGTCCCCAGTCCTCACTCAAACTCCTTCAAAGTCCAAGTCCAAGGATTAAGTTTCTTCAAAGCTGTCTAGTAACTATTGTGGGATTGATGGACTGGCCATGACCCGACGTGTGCCTTGAAGAGAAGTTAGTGAATAGGAGAGGTGGCACCCGAACCCGCCCAGGACCCTCACAGGACTCCCCACCTACAGCACGCTTGGGACCCCGTGACAATCTCTGTAGCACCGGCTCAGGGAATGGCCCCGGGCTCCACTCCTCAAGTCTTCCCTCTGTCTGTCTTGACCGCTGTGGCTGGAGAGTCAACTTGGATTAGGGTCTACTTCTCCGCCTGTGGCTAAACAACTGTATCGGTCAGGTTCTCCAGAGAAACAGAACCAATAGAAGACATATATCCCAATATATATGTAAAATATACATCTTTAAATGTATAAAACACAGATAGCATAATTTTATAAATGTAAAAAAGATACGAGGAATTGGCTGACATGATTGTGGAGGCCGAGAAGTCCCATGACGTGCCACCCGTGACCTGGAGACCCAGGCGAGCTGGTGGCGTATTTCCCATCTGAGCCTGAAGGCCTGAGAACCTGAAGTGTGTGCGCTCGCCCACACTGGGGGGCAGTCTGCTGATTCCAACGGTAATCTCGTGTAGAAACACCTTCATAGCCACACCCAGAAATAATGTTCAACAAGATATCTGAACGTCCTGTGGCCCAGCCAAGTTTACACGTAAAATTAACCATCACACCAACTGCCCCTCACTTTTCACAGCTGCTCTTACCAAGGATGTGGACTTGAGCTC
>NW_012142857.1:3618232-3648374 GCF_000956105.1 Propithecus coquereli | reverse complement strand
TGTTGCATTCCTTCCCATTCCATCCATTCCATTCCATCCCATTCCATCCATTCCATTCCATTTCATTCCATTCCATCTCATTCCATCCATTCCATTCCATCCCATCCATTCTATCCCTTTCCACCCTGTTGCATTCCATCCCATCCCATCCATTCCATCCAATCCCACCCATTCCATTCCATTTCATTCCATTCCATTCCATTCCATCCATTCCATTCCATCCCATTCCATCCATTCCATTCCATCAGTTTCATCCCATTCCATTCATTCTATTCCATCTGTTCATGATATTCCATCTATGTCATCCGTTCTATTCCATTCTATCTGTTTGATTCCATTCTATTTGATGGGCCAGGCAGTGTTCTAGGTGCTGTGGTAACAAAACTGACATGGTGTCTGCTCTTATGGGGATTACATTCCTGTGGAAGACACACATGACAAACAATAATATGCCAACGAACCTTGGGCCACACCACGGGTAACAAGAAGGAGTGAACACACACTGGTCTGGGGATTAGAAGACCTTGGTTTGAATCTTAGATCTATTACTGGCTTTGGAAAAATCCTGCAGCTTCATGAAGCTCCATGTTTTCATCTGTAGACTTGGAGGTTCAACCAGAATAATCTTAAGTATTTCTTCCAAGCTTTGACATTTCTGTCTTTTGAAATTTCTTTTATATTCTGCCCACTTACTAACTTACTTATTTCTACCTCCCCTTGTTCCAAAAACAGCTAGGAGCTTTTGTTCACCTCCAACATTCTTTCCCTCCATGGCACATAACGTCCCCCAGTTTTAACAGTGGGACTGGCCTTTGACACGAGTGGAAATGGGACCATCATTCTTCTGCCATTCTCTTCTCCCAGCCACTCCTGTGCTTTTGCCAGTCCCTGCAGTGTTTCTGTACAACAGGTACATACTGAGTCCTTGTCCCAGTCCCTGTTTCTTCCTGGCTTCAGCTCCCACCTTCTCAGGTCCTAACCCAACCCTGACTTCCTTAGCCTTTGACCTTCTCCATCCAAACATACTTTTCCTCTTAGGCATGGCCTTGTCCTTGGCTGACTTTTGTGGCCCTTGCACAGCCAGATGTTTGTCTTTATTATGACAACTATCTCACTCATTGGAGATGACATTGTGGACTGGCACACACATGCAGCATGGAGCCCTAGGGTGGGTGGGTACATCATGAGCGTGGGGTGGGGAAGGTGGCTGGGCAGGGAAGTGCTGCCAGGAGTCGTGTCATGGGAGCTGCGACTGGGGATTATGAGAACCTGGATAAGCCCCTAGGGGTTAGAGTGATAGGCCCAGCACAGCCTGTCCCCACATCTGTGCTAATTCGCTCAGCCACGAAGCACTTCAGACCCCAGCCCCATCCTCGCGCGGCCCTGCTCCCTGCCAGCCCATTTCAGTAAACATCCATTTGAGGAATGAGAACAGCAATGAAGAAAGCATAGGGGCTTCTACGGCCACCATCTCTCCCAGATCCTGAGCCCTGGGTTCTCTGGAAATCTCCATGCGTGGGGACAAGGTGTGCATATGTTTTGGAGAAAGGCACTGAGTGGGGGGGTCAGCTGGGAGCACTGTGAGCCACAACCCCTTCCCTGGCAGTGCCCCGAGCCTTTTGGGAGCTCTTTGGTTGAGGTTGGTGGGGTCTCCTCGCCTTCACCTGTCCTCTTGCAGGGTCCCGTCGGGGGCACTCTGGGCTCAGTCATGCAAGCTCTGACTTGCTTGCGACCTGGGGGGACTCTGGTCTTCCATGATAGGAGAAAAGACACTGGGGAGCCACACACCTCTGGAGACCTGGCCTGGTTAGAAGATGAATTAAAGAAGAATCTGTGTGGCTCTTTCTCTGTTTCCAAGTGGGTCCAGCACTTCCTCCTCCAGGCAGCCCCTCTTGCTTACAGGCCTCCTTTAATTTCGAGCTGAGCCTGCTCTTTGGCTTTTCATTACGAGACATTTGTGCAACGGCTTCCAGTCCCTTTCTAACACTCCAATAGCATCTTCAGGTAGATGGTTAGTTTTCAGCAATGACACCACGTCTGTTTTTCCTTTCTGATTCTTACCAGTCACCCGAAAACTATTAATAATTACATGAAAATATAATTATTCAAATACTATTATTATCCTAAAGGACTTTTCAAAAGGAGAAAAAATCAAATAGTTCCACCCACCACATAATTATGACTAAGTCCTTTCATTTTTCTAGCTTGTCATTTAATTTCTATCGTATTCATGGTTACCTTTTGTGATTATGATCATTGTGGAGTCAAGTTTTATGTTCTTTTTAAACATTGAAATACCCTTTAAATATGATCTCAAGAACACTCTCTCCATATTATCTCATGGAAGTCACTGTCTGTCCTTCTGTTTCCCTCCCTTGACAATATCTCTTCTTCCTCTTCAGTGGCCGTGGCCAGGGTAAGTAACATTGGCGGGGGCTAGGGGTGGAACTTCTGCTGGGGGCGTGTGGACAGAAACCATGCAGCAAACTCTCAGAAGGGACAGGTATGGGGCTGCACTTGGTCTCCCTCCTCCCGACATCTCTCCCTCTCTTCCCTTCCTCCCCTGTCTTGCCCCACAAGCTGCTGTTTGGTTAAACACGTTTCTGCTTCTGCTGTTTCTTCCTGCATGCTAAGGCTTGGGGAATAGCTACATCACAAACTGTCGCTCAGAGGCTGAAATCCACACATTACATCCTGCTTAGGAGTTTCCAAAGGCAGCTTTGAGATAGATTCCCAGGGATAAGTAAGATCAAAAATACACCAGGTAATGTTTGTACGCACACACAGCGAACAAAGCCTCCCGGACTTGTTAACGGGAAGGTGGAGGTGGGGAATGCATTGTATAGGCTGGGCTTGAAGGGCCCACCTCACTCCGGCCTGGAGTGGGGGAACAGCTCGGGCATGGAGCTGGCCCTGTGCAGCGTCAGGACGTGCTGCTTTCTGGACTGGTGGGGGCGTTGGGCGGTACTGTTTCTTGGAAGTCCAAGGCCACATGACTGAGAAACAGGCTCCCTGGTGTATGCTGGGGTGGTCGCAACAGCCAGGGGCCTCCATGGTGTTGGGCCTAAAGTTAAGGTCTGAGGTTATTTGCTGCCTTGATACCTTGTGAAACCAGGAAGGCCCCAGTGGCCCGAAGGCACGTTTCCCTCCCCACTCTGGTCCCGTGGAGAAGGCCACTTTTCTTAGCAAGATTGCCAGGCACAGTCCTTGCTTATCCCAGAGGAGCGGGTTCCACTTTTCCACCAGCCACAGAATTATTCATATAAGCCAATTGCAACCTCCTGTGGGCATCTGCGGTCACCTCACCCTCTTGGTACTACAAAGCCCGCCTCCCGCAATCCTGGCGCTTCACTCTGTTCCCGAGCATGACCCCGTGCGGCCCTGTGTGGCGTGCTGCGTCCTCCTCCCTGGGATGTCAATATATGTGACTCATAATCTGCTGTCAATCACATCTGTCCAGTGTCAGGTGTTGTGTGTCCAACCATCCCCATAACGCTGGGGTAAGAATCCCACCCTCACCAACGTGGTGAATCAGAGATGATTAAAACAGCCTCAGAGACAGCAGGGTGGGGTGGAGGCTTGGCGTCTACACGCAAAGGCTGTGTGACCTCAGACCAGGCACTAAGACCTTCGGGGCCTTGTTATCCTCTCCTGCCCACTGGGACAATAACTCCTGCCCCTGCTTACCGGGTTGCTAGGAATAGTCCATGAGACTAAAGACCCCAGGGAAGAGTTGGCTGTGGGCTGCTTTGCAATGTTAAAGTGATGAGATCACCGCTGTCCTGACAAGGGGGCTGGGCAAGGGGACAGGGGGCGTGGGGAGGGCTGAGGAATGGCAGGTGCCAGGGTGCATAAAGTATTACTGTCACCGCCATCATTGTGCAATTGGATTCCCTTCTCTTGAAGCACATCCACTATATTTTCTTTGGTTATCTTTTTCTGCTGGAAGCAGCTAGACACATTTTGTTTGTGAGTTTCTCTGTCAAGCCTCCCAGCTTCTCCATCGAGGAGTCGATGATCTGTAAACAAATGCTCCGATGCGCAGGGGAACTCCCCTGTTTAAAGGCACCTTAGGGGGAACCCTTTTATAATGAGAATTATTGCCCTGCGATGTCTCTATTTGCGAATTTGGAGTTTTGCTTCTCAAGCTACTTTAAAATGGAGACTGTGTATCCTGGGCATGGCAGACTAGGAACAGCGTGGAGGAGACTTTTCCAAATCCTGAGAGATGGCACCAGCCACGGATGCGGCCAGACAGGACTCGCTTCTGTTAGGAAGTTTGCTCTGAAGGACTCAGAAGCTCATGAGGGGTGACGCTGGGGAGATGGTGTCAGAAAGAGCCTCTGCCCCTGCCTCTTTTGAAGAATGTGGTCACTAGCAGGCTTCCTTGGTCTTCCCATCTGTATAATGGAGATAGTAATGTCTGCATTCCATGTTGCTCCGACGATGAAATGAAATATCCTATGTGACGTGCATGGGATCTGCAGACACGAGGCTCTGCTGGGGCTCGGAGCTCACTCACCGTCTTCCCACCTCTTCCCCCCGCCCCTGGCCCCACACTGTCCGGCCTCTTCAGCCTAATCATCGCTGGGCTTTTGGAGGAGACTCTGCCACTGTCCCCGAAGCTGGGGCTGCAGTAGGAACGCCTTGCGCTTGTCAACGTCCTTCCTGGGCGAGTGCACAGCAATTGCGAAGGGCCTCGCCTCCAGGAAGTCTTCTCTGCTGAACCCCCTTGCTCCGATGGCTCAATAGCGCCGTTGCCTTTTCCACTGAACCCCCACCCTCTTCTCTCGCACTTCTTGCCCTCTGCCTCCTCGTTCAGGCTCCCCTCTCTCCCTTTGCTTTATCCATTTACTCTTCCTTCTCCTTCACCGCTGCCTTCCCTTTGCCCCCCCCCCCCCGCCTCCTCCCTTCATCCCTACCCCCTCTGGCTTTTTGTCCCCTCAATCCCACTCTGAACCCCACAATCCGTGTCACAGACTTGGGAAGGTGGATCTGGTGGCCTCCCCCACCGTGGCATCCCCGGAGCGCCACTGCACGGAATTAGCTGTGGTCCTGTCCCATTTTGCCCTTCTCCTGTGAACAGGATTTGCACAAATGAGCCCCGGGCCCCAGCCTGGGGGCCAGGGGCACCGAGTTCGGGAGTGCAGGCTCCCAGCCCAGCCCAGCCCCGCTGCCCCCTGGAAACTAGCTGCTCCCTTGCCCAAGTGACAAAAATAAAAGAAAGAAAGGAGAAAAGGCCTGCGCAGGCGGGCCCGGCAGCACTGAGTAAGACTTCACAGCAGCCTGCTCACCAGCGACCGCGAGCTGGGCTAATTAGAGGGGCCTTGCAGTCCCCGTGGTAATTTGCTTAAATGGAAGAAGTTGCTTTTCTCTCCTTTCTCTGTTCTCAGGAATTCCAGTTTTAGGCTCTGGCAGTCTCTAACCACCCTCGGCCCTCTGGGGAAGTGTTTGCTATGGAAATATGCAATTAATATTGCAGCGATCATAATTGCTAATTATTAAAACAATGCTACCCCCTTTTCCTGGCCTAGTTTCATGTTTAAAACCATTTAAATAACAGGGAGAAAGAAAAAAAAAAAAGAGGAAAAAAGTTAAACACCAGTGCTGAACTTGTGCAGAGCCGAACGAGATGGTCCCCGGGCTGCCCGGGATTTGTCCTGGCGTTTGGAAGGACAGTGTTCTCCAAAGCCCATCATTTACGCTCCCCCGGAGCCATGTGCTAGATACAAGTGAGGTACAAATTGCATTTTTGTCGCTGGAATCCCATTTCCACAGTGACACAGAGCTTTTCTTCTCTTCTTCCTGATTGATCTCCAATAGGCCATGAGGATTTACAGCGCCCCGTCCCCTCCCAACCTGTCCCCGACTCGCGTCCTCAAAGACAGGGCAAGAATTTTCTGGAAATAAACAGTTCAGTGTACTTGGTGCCTGGTTACTCTGAGGGTAAAGTGGTGGAGGGTGTCTGTAATGAATAATACAGCCATTTCCAGTGGTTCTTTTAGTGAGGAGACTTTAAAGCACCAGTAACAACTACTGCTTGGTCAGTAGCCCAAAAGCACCGTTTGCGTGATGTCATCCCGCAACAAAAACCTTCCAGGGTTCTTCTCCCTCTTTCGGCTCACAGGGCTGAGCCCAACTCTGTCGCTTGGCATTCAGGTGCCCACGGCCCAGGCCCTGTTGCCTGTCCAGTTTCATCTGCCACTACCTCCCACCTCAACCTATTTGGCCGTGCCCAAAATGTGCCCTGTGTTCCTACCCTTCTGCCATTACGAGCAATGTGCTTCCCAGATCTACACAGCAAGATCAATTTCAGATCCGCCTCACGTCTCCCTCCTTCCCAGGACACCACCCCCTTCTCTGAAGGACTCCTCTATCCTCTGAACTCCCCTGGCAAATACTTTATCCCTTGTAGGGCCTCACGACCCACTGCTTTGTGCTGGTTCTGTGTCCACATGCACCTTCCAGTGCTGATGAAATTCTAAACTTTTCGAGGATGTAAATTTGTACTTACTGACTTTAGACACTTTGCCTCTATGGGGTCTCGCCATGTGCTTTGCCTATAGCCGGGCTCAATGATGATTAAGGAAATAACGGATAAAATCCAAGAAACATTTCAAAGAAAAAAAATAACAATGGGCACTGTGTTAGTTTCCTAGGGCTGCTGTAACACAGTGCCATAGTGTCAGATGGGCGGTTTTAAGACTGTGTGGCTTAAAGCAAAAGAAATTTATTCTCCAGCAGTTTTGGAGACCGGGGATCTGAAATCAAGGTGCGGGCAGGGCCGTGTTCCCTCCCTCTGAAGGCTCTAGTGGAGGATCCTTCCTTGCCTCTGCCAGCTGCTGGTAGTTGCTGGCCGTTCTTGGTGTTCGTGGCCAGCAGAAGTGTCACGCCAATCTCTGTCTGCATTGTCACATGGTGTTCCCCTCTGCGTGTGTCTGTGTCCAAATTTACCCTCTTCTTAAAAGGACACTAGTGACAGGATTAGGGCCTACCCGAATCCCACATGGCCGCATCTTTGATTTTAACCGTAAAGACCCCATTTCCAAATCGGGTCACATCTCAGGTTCTGGATGGACATGAAGCCTGGGGAACACTGCTCAACCCGGGACAGTCAGCAACAGGGCAATGGAAGTAGACTTGAGGTCTTCACGGTTTTTCAACTTGAGTATCGTGGAGAATGGTGGGGCTCCAGACACAGAATGGCAAGTTCACAGGGTCTCTGCGTGTTGCCGTATGATGGGGGAGGATTCATCCGGAAGCCGGGTTACCATGGGACAGAGCAGACGAAGACAACTTGACAGTTACCAATGGAGACGTTAAGAAGTGAAGGTTTCAACAGAATCCAAGTTTTACACTTTACTCCATCAAACACTTTTTCAGTAAAATACACTTCCTCTTCTACCTTAAAACATTCACTATAATGACAGTAGGGAACACAAAATGGTGTTACGTCACGAGGAGGAAGAAACAGGAGAGGAGACAGCAGCGCACGGAGGATTTTAGTAACGCTCTGGGAAACGGACAGTGGCGGATACCACAGTCTCAGGGCCTGCGGAGGAGAAGGCTCCAGAGAAGTGAGCAGCGCATCCTGCAGGACCTTCGAGGGCCTGCGTTGTCCCAAAGCGTGAGAACGAAGCGTGAGGCTGCACATGGCACTAGCCGGACTGCATCAGGGCCCTCCCTCCTGGTGCAGCCAGACCTCGCTCTTTCCCTGACCTCGCTTTTGTACAGCTGTGTTCTTTTCTGGACAAAGGAGGCTCTATGCTTGACACCAGGCTGGTGGAAGGTGGGGCGAAGCACTCAGCCGAACGACGGGGATTCTGTGAAGGGCTTGCACGGGACTCTCAGCTTCCCCTCACCCCTGCTTTTACCTTGGCACTAGTGGGAAATCAGTGCCCGATGTGTGGGCAGAAACCATAGGCTTGCATTTGACTTTGCCACTTAATACCGTGTTATGCTACACTGGTCAGTGGGCCTCCCTGAGCCTCTGTTTCCTCATCTGAAAAATGGAGCTATTTAACAATGTCTGCCTCCAAGGCAGGCGTGCTGGATATGAGAGTGCTTTGACGGATGGGAGGTTGTAAATGGTAGAAATATTCTCAGCCTAGCAATGCCTGAGCCTCCAAGCTGCAGATTGGGGCCAGGTCCTGGAGTCGGGGCAGGTTGGGACAGACCAGATATTGTGAGCATGGGTTCCAAGTTTCCAAAGCCATGGCAGCCTCCCCCACCCCCTACTTTTCCAGACAGTATCTATCCCACCGATTATTTCGTCAGTCCCCAAACTTTCACTTTTTAGCGAAGCTTTCTTGGGTTCATTTGCTCGTGCGACAGACAGACTCTGAGCATCTCTAACTCTGCAGGCACCGGGCTAGTGCTGAGGATGTCGTGGGTGGAACAGTCCCAGTGCTCACCCTCATGGAGCTTACAGTCCATAGGAAGGCAGACTTTAACCAAATATTCGAACAACTAAGTCAGATGACAGTGGTGGCGACAGTTGCAAGGAGAGGCAGGAGGCACTGTGAGTGTGCTCAAGGAAGAACCAGACCTTGTCTGGGGCTGAGTGGAGGCTTCCCTGAGGGACACAGGACAGAACTGTGATCTCCAGGTGGAAGTGAAGGTGTTGCCCAGGAGCAGAGGGCAGGGGGACCCTGCGTGCGGGTCTGTGCACTTGAGGATGCCGGAGTAGGGCAGGGCCTCGCCAGGCAGGGCCTTGTGGGCCATGCGAGGATTTTGTTCTTTATCCTACAGGCCCAGGGCATCCATCTCAGGGCTTTGAGCGGGCGGATGATGGGACCGACTTTGCCTTCTGAAAGCTCACCCCGGCTGCAGTGAGGGGAGAGCTCACTGCTCTCTCCGCTTCTCCCTGTTTGGACGCAGAGCCAGCGGGGCCGCTGTCCTTGATCTGGCTCCAGTTGTACATTATCCTTGTCCCCTCTCTCTAAGATGCTTCTGCTGCAGTTTTTATTTTTGGAGGCTCTTGTAGAGAAGCCCAGTTCTTCATTTATCCTTGAGGGAAACACGCCCCTGTTCTACTGAGACGCTCTTTGCTTGGTCCAGCCTCATGGCTTCTGGGGCGGCCACCATGGTACAGGAGCAGCCAGCAAGCGGGGGGCTGATGCACGGTCTTTCAGTGCCCCTCGTGCTGAGGCCATGTGGGGAAATGAAAGGAGTCTGAGCTCCAGACACTGGGGTTCAAATCTCCCCTCGACCACTTTGAAGCTGTGTCGCTGGGGTAGGTGAGGCACATGCAAGAGACCCCAGTGTGAGCTTCCAGGGCTCTTGAAACTGATCGTAGATGATACGCAAAAGGGCAGAACCTTGCTTGTCATTGTGCAGGGGGGGAGGGTGCAGGCCTGGCCCAGCGACAGAAGCCAGCCCCCTACGAGCCACCCAGCAGGAGTTCCGGTGTCCCAGCGGCTATTCTCTGAAGATTCGAGTCTCACAAAGGCTTGGACTCGGGAGAAGCTTCCTGTCACAGGCAACTCTCCACGTCAGGTTTGGGGACAGCCGTCCACCTGTGGCAGGAACCTGGCTGGCAGTTGTGGCTGCGGATGTGGTTTAGGGAGGACAAACGCTGGGCCTGGCATCCTGTGCCAAGCCCGGGCTCTAGTCCAGCAGGATGAGAGGACACAGCAGGCGAGTGGGGACACAAGCATTTCTGTTGCTCCAGTGGGAGAAGGGCAGGGGGCAGGATGCGAACCTGCCGCTCTCGGGCCCCTTCGCAGCCCAGCACGTGCCCGGCTTGAGCAGGGTGATGGATTCCAGACCTCTGCTGTCTGAGCAGAGCTGTGCGTGGGCTCTGTGGCCAGACTGGGAGTTCTGTGAGAGCCCTGATTTGTGTGTGCTGAGGTATTAGCCACAGCTTGGGCTGTATTGGGGTGCTGCCACGCTCTTGGGGCAGCCACGTGCGCAGGCTGGAGGAGCAGGTACTGCATGGCTCTGTCCACACAGGGCCCGACCCTGGGCTGCACGTGGTTGGGATTTTCATACTTCTGGATGCTACAGGGGGAAGGAAGGTGATCCTTGTCTCTTCCACTGTCTCTCAACGTGAATCCACAGACTTGAGGCAGGGAGTTTGCTTTCTGCAAAGCTGCTCTTCGATAAGTAAAAGTGCGTCTGTGAATGTCCCCTCCTAAACCAAGGGTCCATTTTCTTCCCCACATAAAAGGAAATGAAATGTGTAGGGCTCTAATAAAACATGAAAGGCTTAGGTGTAAGCCAGGAAGCAGGGCTTTGAATGGGATCCGGTGGTCTCAGCTGGTTGGAGGTGTAGCTATTATATGTCAAGCAATTAGAAATAGGTTTCTATTAACTGGCTGACTTTTTTTGCTGCTATCAGTGAAATGGACCACTTTCCCAGTGGCCTCTGCCAACCCTTGCACACCCTGGAATCAGTTACAGGTGTTGAGGGGCTACAAGTCTTACATCTGTATGTCGAATATGCACGTGGTTTTTGCAAAGGTAACTGGGACCTTAGTTATAATGCTGGTTGATTGGTTGATTGATTGGTTGATTGATTGATTGATTCATTTATTCATTCAGACAGGCATGCTCACAAATTCTGCATGACCGTGTGTGTGCAGATGAAATCAGGTAATTAAGTCATGCAAGGAAGTAGATGGTAATTGTCACCTGTGTGGCACTGACAAATGTTATGAGTGTGTGAAACCAAGGGAGTGGCTTCTGGGGGGCTCCATGGAGAAGCAGGCACCAGAGCTGGGCGTTGGAAGGTGGGCAGAGATGGATTGAGGCATGCACTAGCCAAAGGGTGGACCCAGCCTAGGGGACAAAGAGGAGGCTGGTCTGGCTGAAGGCACAAGTCAGGGAGGGAGCCAGAAGGTAGGTGCTGTGTGCAGGCTGTGGAGGAAGAGCGAATCCAGAGGTCCTAACACCTGCTCTCTTCTGCTTAAGTTGCTGCCACACCCTATGTGAGCATGACCAGATGGTAGTTTCTGGCTGGGGCTTCAGTGAAATGAGCCCTGGGGTCACACATGGGAGTGCACAGTCCCCAAATGAAGCCTCCAAACCAGAACCCAGAACTCTGCACACCGGTGCACTTGGAATCCTGTTTGGGAGTCTGCAGGTGGCTGGAGCTCTGCAATCCCGGGCCCACCCTCCACAGAGCCACGGCAGGGCCTGGTTGCTGTGGGAGCCCGATGCCAGTTCAGCCCAGGAAGAACTTCTCCAGGACACAGTGGATGTGTTGTTGGCCATATCCAGGGGGGAGCTGGGAGATCTTCTCTTGGGTGGAGGCGTTTGTCTTGTTGGCTGAGTACTGAGACCAGAGGAAAAATCTGGATTTTTTTGACTTTCCTTCCTTTGCCTTTTTCTTGTAGAAAAGGCACCCATCAAAGGTACTTCAGTGCCAAGCAAAGGGAGGAAAGGTCCTGCAGGGACTGAGAGCCGGGTTGCCCCGTACAGCTGCACAGGTGGTCTACTGCACAACTCCAGGGATGACTTTCATGTAGAATAGCACCCCTCGAGCTATGCAGGGCACAATGCTGGCAGGGCAGCCCTGGCCTGGGAGAGGAAGGCTCAGTCATTCTAGGAGACAATGCCCCTTTGAGAGTACACAGGCCTGAGGGGACCTCACTAGCTATTCAGACACAACCGTCCTCTTCAGGCTCCCCTTGCTGGCATTTGGTATCCAGTGGGTCATGGCCGGTTTGTTTCCAAGTTTTTCTGGAAGGAGACCTGTGGCTTTGAGCTGGGATTGTCTCTGGAGCCCTTCTTCCACCTGCAGAGGGGCAGCCAGGTGAGCTAGCCAGCGTGGCCGGGGAAGAGGCGGTGACGGGGTTTGGGGAGAACAGCAGATGGCCCAGCAAACTAGACAGTTAATCCAACCAAATTACGGCAACAGATGTTTGGAGATGTTTGCATTCAAATTCAAACTGTTAGGTCTCTTGGAAGAGCCAACCAGAATGGGGAAGTTCGAGTTCCCTCTTAATTAAAGCAAAACAAAACTAAACAATCATTTTTAAAAATCAAGCCCTGATACCCAGTTGTCAGGGACCATCCACCAGCGATGGCGGAGGCTCTGCTGCCTGCGGGGGTTGGGGTCTGGGTCTGGGGGAGAGGCTGCTGCGGGGCGGAGGGCGGGCAGTGAGGGTGGTCAGTGCCCGGCAGGTGGGTGAAGGATTGGAGGGCGGTAATGATGTGCGGCCGGGAGTGCCCCCCAGCCACGCCGGCCTGCTCGTGCAGCGTGGGGGACGCGAGTCATCTCGAAGAGGGAGCGTTATTGATGCTCTTGCCTCGGGGAGGGAGAGCCGATAATGGATGGCGGAGGGGGGATGAGCTTTGTCATCAAACAAGGGGCCTGAAAGATGGTCCGCTGGAATGTTATCAGTCATGCCTTGATCAAGATGGAAGACTCTCAAAGTCCTCTGTCTTCTTCCCGTCCTGCTGCCGCCCTGGCCCCTGCCCCTCCTGGCTCTTCTCCCGCATCTGCTGGCTCCACGCTCTCCTCCTCCTCCTCCTCTCTCACCTCTTCTTTCCCCCCCTTTTCTTCCTTTTATTCTGTTTCTTCCTTTGTCCTTCTCCTTCCCTCCTTCCTCCCTCCTTGTCTTGCACCCTTCCTCCCCTCTCCTTCTCCCATTCCTGATCTCCTTTCCTCTTGCCCCCACTCCCCATTTTTCTTTATTTTTCATCTCCTCTTCCTCCCCATTCCTCCCCCTCTCCTCCTGCTATCCCTCCTCTCTCTCCTTGTCCTGTGTTTTCTGTAGCAGGGCCCATCTCCCTATCGCTTCCTGGGCCCTGCCTGGCCCACGTGCTGTGTGGGTAAGATTTTTATTTCAAACCAAACCACTTAAGTGCAGCTTCTATTGTCAGTACTCACCTCCCCCTTCTCCTGCCTCTCCTCTGCCCCACAGAGGCAACCAAAAAAGATCTTTGAAGTGACCATGTGGGCCTGGGAATTCAAACAAACCTTTTGCATTCTCAGCTTTCAGCAGCTCTCGACCCCAGGGATGACCCTGACCAGGGCTTCTACACAGCCCTTGCTGGCCTCGGGCTGGGGCCTGGTCACTGCCTTCCGAGCCCCTGTTTCTGCAGGCTCAGAGTGACTGCTCCTCAAACAACAATGTCGCCAGGAGACACTGCCATCCTTTTCCCTCCAGACTGGGGCTCATCTGAGCAGAACCAGGATACTGTCACATTGGTCTAGAGGCCCCCTCCTCCGCAGTCTCACCTTTCTGTGCACTCTGTCCCCTGCACCTGGTGCCTTCCTTTGGCCAGCAGGCATCAGGTGACCTCAGGCGCTTTCATCTGCGGCTTCCATGCTGAAGCTCACCCATCCCGAGACACTAGTGCGCGGTAGCAGCTCGGTGTTGGGATGAAGCTGCAAGGGTGGGGCTTCAGGTGTCACTGAGCAGGTGTGAAAGGGGTTATTTGAGGCAGGACATCTTCCTGGTGCTTTGGGATCACAAAGTCGAGGTGACTCAGTCTATACGTAGGGCTGATTTTTCTGTGTTTGCAAATTAGTCATGGCAATAACATTGTTCCAAACTTAAGAGGAAGAACTCATCCCAGTCCAATTCTCGAGAGGTGTGTATGGGGTCAGGGGCTGTGCCAGGTGCTGGGTCCCTTGCAGTATTTATTCAAGAGTCCTCAGACCTTAGAAGCATGCCCTCTGGGCCTTGCCCCCACTACGTGTACTGAGTGCTCACTCTGCCAGGCGCTGTGCTAAGTGATTCACATACAGGAGCTCATGGAATCCTCATGGTTCTGATGTACGTGGTATTAACCTTATTTTACTGATAAGGAAACGGGAGATAACTTGCCCAAATCTATCCACCTTATTCAGTGGCAGAGCTGGGATTTCATCTCAGATCAGATTGACACAAAAGGCCATACCTGAACACCTCACCCTGGCTTGGGAGAGGACCCTGCCTTCACAGACAGGGGTGACAGTCTAATGGAGGGAATGTGGCCAGGCTACGGAGAAGATGTGCTGGGGCTGGTGGCCCACTCAGCACCATTCTGGTTGGTGGGAGCTGGAGCTGGCCTTACACCATCCTTTCCCTGCTCTGTGCTTAATCCATCAGTAACTTGGAATTGGCCATAGCGAGGGTATTTACACCATGGAAATTGGCAAACACTACAATTCAGAGCTTATCCTCCTAGACAGCTGGTTGTTGAGTATTTAGCAGCACATCACCGATTCTGATCCATGCACAGGTAAGTTTGGGGCAACTGCATGGACATGCATTCCAGCCTTTGCTAGGTGGGGAGCAGGAGAGCTGGAATGGCCCAATAGTTCAGGAAATCCACTCTCTGGCAGAGGCCAGCAGGGCCTGGTTGCACATAGAGTCAGGAAGGTGGTAGGGGAGGGCCAGGGGAACTGGCTTCCAGAAAGAGCAGGTGCATTAGCACTCCCCGTGGAGCCAGAGGCTGGCTAATGCCTGTACCTAGTGCCTGATGGAGCAGCCACCCAGGCCTACTGGCCCCGGCTTACGTAGGTGGGATGAAAAGGAGCCATGGGTATTGGTGATTACAAAATCAATGTGGGAGGGGTGGGGTGGCTCAGATTTAGTCAGGGGAGCCAAGGGAGGGATGTGGTTGGCCCTTCGCCCATTGCCTCTCTAAATCCATCTTTCCAGAACTCTCTGTGTCTAAGCAGGCAGGTGCTGAGGTTGCATGGGTACCTGCTCTGTGCCGTGCCCTGTATGCATGGTTCAGAAGTGGGTGGAAGGTGGGGAGAGGAAGCAGGAAGTGTGGGGATGGGAGGAAAAGATGCCATTGGGCAGGAGCCCAGGTACTGGAGCTAAGGGAGGGGCTTCCTCTGGGTGGGAGAGGCTTACACATGAGGTGGCATGGAATGGAAAATGCCGATAGAAGGAAGAGTTGGGAGGCCAGGTGGAGGAGAAGAGAGACCAGGTGAGGCCACAGGAGGGGACTGGAATTGAGCCAGTCCAGGAACAGCTGGGAAGACCGTGGGTCTCTGTCTTACAGAGGAAGAAACTTCAGCCTCGGAGATTGACAGATCTGCGGTCACACAAGAACATGCGGCAGAGTCTAGATCTTTGGAAGGCCATTTCTCATGCCTGGTCAGCTTTTAGGGTTCAGTGGTCATATTGACCACTCATTCATTTGTTCATTCATTTATTCATTCATTTAACAAACATTTTCTCAGCACTTTCAGTGTGAGCTACATGGGCCGGGCCCTCTCCCAGGCACTTTGAGAATGTTATTCATTTACTCTTCATGATAATCTACGAGGTAGGTATCATTATTACTCCCAACTTTCGGATGAGGAAACTGTGCCACAGAAAAGTTGAGTAACTCAACTAAAGTTGCACAGCTCTTGAGTGGCAGAGCGAAGGTTCGGACTAGGCTGTATGGCTCCAGAGTCTCTAGGTTTAACCAATATTCTGTTCTGCTTTTCTAGAAAAAGCACTGAGTCTGCAAACCCAAGTTCTAGTCTTGCCTTTGCCTTATCCTCATTGGGGACCCTTGGAAAAAATGCTTGGTCTGACCTGACTCCCTGTTTCCAATATGTCAGGAAGGGGGTATTGGGTGATTCCTACCATTCTTCCATTCTAAGAAAGTCCAGAGAACTCCAGGGGCTTGTAGGGTCTGGTCACCTGTCCTCACAGAGCAGTGGAGCTGGTAAGATGAGGACAGGGCCCGCTGTGTCCAACCCCACACTCAGGAGGGGTTCCTTGAGTCTGGAAGGCTGGGGAGTGGGGCTTGCTGCCTCTTTTTTCCCAACTGACACCCACACCTCTCTCTGAGCAGCTTCCACTGCCGGAAAACTAATAAGGCTGGCATTTTATGGTCCCCCACCTCTGATGACAACAGGCAATTTGAAGAGTCAATAAAAGATGTGCTGCACCAAGGGTGTTTTATGGCTCATCAAACCATAAAGCCCCATGGCCATGTGACCAAGGTGCTGGACAGGGGTCACGGAGCGCATTCACTAGCCTCTGTCCAAGAGGGCTTCCAAATTAGGACATATGATTGATCAACTATGAAGCAGGGCAGGTCTGTGAAGGAGGATCCCTGAGCATGTTGGATGCTGGGCCTGAGCTTAGAGAGCCCCCTCAACAGACAGAGCCCTCTGGGTATGATTATGGGGCCCCTGGGACCCCCCACAGGCCCCCCTTCCTGCCCTGGGATGTTTAAAGTCCGTTTCTTGTGGGCCTAGGGCAGTAGTTGCCTCTTGGTCTGAAACTCACTCTCCCTTACCCCGACCCCACTGAGTCTGGGACCTTGAGCAAGTCTCCTACCTCACTGCAGCTCAGCTTCCTCCTTTTGTAACAGGGATAGTGATGCCACATGGCTGGCTTGTCAGAGGGGCTGGCCCCAGGAAAGTGCCCAAGACACACAACATATTAGGAGAGCGGAGGCACAACTTCCCCCGAGAGAGAACCCAAGCCCTCTCACCCATACCTAAGAATCTCCAACAGCACTCAGGACGTCGTCCGAGAGCATCCATCCACCCATCCCTTTGGTGATACACATTGAGCACCACTCTGTGCCAGGCTGTGCCAGGGCACAGTGATGAGCAAACACTAAGCCCCTGCCTGATGGAGCTTGCAGGCTAGTGAGCAGAAAGGCGGTCCCTGCACAAGGTCAGAGGCATCCATGCTACAAAGAAAAATAAAACAGAGTCAGGGGTAGCATGATGAGGATGGACACCTGATTTCAACCCACGCAAATGGCAAGGAAATGGACAAGGAACTCTGGGCAGAAAAATTGCATGTGTATAAATAGGGTGCTACGGCAGAGAGTAATAGGAATGTCACTTAGATAGAAATGACATTTAAGCAAGGACTGAAGGTTGGGAAGGAGCCAGATGTGCAAGTAGTCAAAGGAGAAGTATTCTAGCAATGACAGAAATGGAGAACCACCATCTCAAGCCTGGCAGAGCACCTGTATGCGGCAGGTACTACTGCTCACCTGCGCTCACACTTCAGTGGAGGTGATGCCTCCAAAATCTGATTAATGATACAAAGCCATGTGCTGGAGAGGCCAGGGACAGGAGGCCCCGTGGCCTGGGGAGTCAGGAAAGGCTTGGGCAGAGGTTGGAACCTGAAGAATGGGCGGAAAGCCATCTATTTGGAGGAGACCACTCCATTGGGTGAGCTGGTGGGCCGAGGTGAGGAGGAGAGGATGGGTTGGTGAGGACGAGGTTTAGGCAGCATCCATGTCAACTGCCGATCGGTAAAGGGCCAGAGGAGGCTTTGTGGAAGCTTCTGTCTCAACCTCCCTTCCCTGATCAGTAATAACGAGGCCCCACCAGATACAGTGTTTAAACCAGGCTGTGGGTGGGGCAGAGAACACAGCAGGCTTGGAGGCCTGCTTCGTTCATTGCTCTCACTTGTTTAACTGACCCCGCGGGTTCTGCCGTGACCTCCTACCCCTCCCTCCGTTCACTCTTTGCTGTCCCAGAGCATTAAAAGGATTTCAGAATGCTGAATGATTATTGATATACTAATGAGTCTGTCCAGTGGCCATTAGCCTGCAGACTACTTGGATATTTTTAAACTACTAAAATCAAATCTTGCAATATCCATTATGCCCTGGATGGTCCATTGGTGCAGAGGCCCTAACACGCATAAACGCAACTGAGCCTGCTTTATCAAACATTTAAGCCCTTAAAAATTGCCCAACCTCTAAAATCTCCTCTTAGGACCCCGTTCTGGCATTGCCCAGGCAGACACTAATCCCCATTAAGACCTCTCCACCCATTCCCTGCTCCGGGCCTGGGGTCTGCTTTAGACCAAAGCAACAGCTTTTAGGCGCATTAAAGGATCAGGCTGAAGCAAAGATGATCTTCTTCTCTCTTCAAGGGGAGGCGGGCTGAGTGGGCGAACCAACCAATCACTTCTGAGGACAGAACACTATTGAAAATAATTCTGGATAGTCTGTTGGTCTGGGGTGGGGTGGGGGTGGGGAGGCATTACAGCGCTATTGTTCCATGCCCAGGTAGTTGCTTCTGTTGCAGCCTATGAAGAACCTGGGAGGTCTTCACGGATAGCAGGCAAGGCTTAGTCTGGGCAGGAGGCAAGGTTTGGCCTTGGTGCCATCAATGCTCTCTTTCCTCTGTTCAATGAGTTACCCACCTTGTAGGGGAAGCCATTCTGGAGTTCCCACCTGGGCCTTAGAATAGCAGCATCCCCTCCATTTTGGAAGTATTGGGTAAAGGATTTCAGTGCATGAGTCAGCTGTCCTTGGCAGCTCTGCCACCGTCTTGACAGGTGCAGTCTACCCTCCTCCTCCATGTGGGGACTTTCTAGGGGTAGGTTCTGCTGCTGTGGGGGCAGACCTGGGGTGAGAGGATATGTGTCTAATTCAGGAGTCAAGAATCAGGAGGCTCAAGCTATGTTTCCCAAACCAGCTTCGCCAATACAGCTGTTATTTTGCATTCCCTCTGTCTGACTCTTGTGTCTTATCTGTCAGTTGACTTAGAAATTGACGGGACAAGGAGGGTGTCTGTCACTGACTTCCTGACCTCGTTGCACCTTCCCAGGTCTAGCACTCTCCAGATCCCTACCGAACAGCCTCTTGAGTCTTCCCTTGAGTACTGCCTAAAGCCACACTCTTTTTCCACCTTCAAAAACCCAACCTGTTATCGACCCTTGCCCTGGACCCAAAACTGAGAGCCAAGCTGGGGAAGTGGCTCTCTGGTTAGCCCTGTATTGGCTCCTCCTCTGACGCCCGTGTGGCCGTGAGCAAGTGATTTAGTATTTACCTTATCTGAGTCTTGTTTCGTTTTTTGCCTTGTTAGGATTATAGTGAAGATAATTCCCGAAAGCACCTGGCACGTAGTAGACACTCGATAAATGTCAATTTCCTTCCCTTTCTTCTCTTTACTAACTGGGTGACCTTGAGAAGTGACATAGCCACTCTGAGCCTCAGTTTCCATCTCTGTAGTTGGCAATGCTGAGTTATTTAATAACACAATGTTCACTGTACTAGTGATGATTTTGAGATGCTGGAAGGGCAGAAGTGTGCGCTACCGCAGAAAGATGTGGTCGGGGAAGAACTCTCTCAAGACCCCAGGACCAGCGGGGCTGGAGCTGGGCTCAACCCCAGGTACCCTGACTGCATCCTACGGTCTCACTTTTGCTCCCATTTGGACACTAACTAGATCCAAGACAGGACGCCTGGGAAGCCCAACTCAGAGAGCTCTTGGCTCAGGACTGAGCTCTGCCCACTCCAACAGCTGTGCCCAGACTCCTTGAGTGGGTCTCCTGACTCAGTCTCCTGGAGTGAGTGCTCTCTTGTCCTTGCTGCCTGACCTGTGGGAATTAATCTTTTCCACTAGGATCTGACTCTGCCTTCTTCTCCCTGCAGGTTCTAGAGACCCGAGGGCCACACGACCCGTGATACCTGCTGGTCCTCTGACCCCTCCATCCAGAGTTCTGGAATCTCATTCTCCTTTCCACCTGTCTAGTCTTGATACTATCAAAGTCCTGGCATAAAACTCTTGGCATATCTTTGTTCATCTATAGACCTTCCTGCTCCTCTTCGTCACTGTAGGGAGACGGTGACTTCTTTGGTTGCTGATTTGAAATCCTAAAACACCAGCCCTTCTTTTCCCACTGCAACACCAGGCCATTTGCAAAGGTAGGACAGCAGCAGAAGGGGAGAGAACGTGAGCAGGGGTTGAAAGTGTTGCCAGTTTGTCTGCAGACACCCTAGATTTAGGCGACCTGGGATATGGGCAATCTGAGAGTGACGAATCTGCCTGTTGGACGTGGGAAGTTGGCAGGCTGACGTCCCTCTTCCGGGGCTCTAGCCTCCCACAGTTGTGTTCATCACTACCCTGGACAGAAGGGAGGCCGGGTGCTGTGGGGTAGTGTCATTCGGCCTGTTTATCTCCGTCAGGCCTGTATGGTTGGTGCATGCAAAACCCCTTCGATCTGCTCTGATCTAGGCTAGGGGGCCCTGGGCCAGGGAAGGGATTGGGGGCTAGAGAAGGTGAAATCTGACCTTGGTGGCCAGCAGCCCCCATGTGACCTTGGGGGTGGACAGTTTCCAGGGGTGGTGGCATGTTCCCTGTCCCCGCTTCCCGCCAAGTTCCCCTTCATCATTTTTCATTGCTCAGGCCTCAAGCTGGAGTTAAGCCGGGGCTTATACTACCCACCACCTAGCAGTGTGACATCTGTGAATGGATTTCTAATTACACATATAAATCAGCATGATTGGAAATTCTTGAAATTTTATTGGGAAGGAAATTTATAGTGATTAAAACCAATTAATTTGGGCCTCCTATTAATCCATGCGGCAGGGTTGATGCTGCCATGCTGCTGTGCCTCCTGAAAGCCATTGGGTGGGGATGGGCTCGGTCTAGGGGCCACTGGGGGCGCGTGCTCATTTTCAGGTTACAAATGCTCATCCCATGTTTTAAATTACACCTCTGCCCCTGGCCACGTATCTTGTTTTGTGTCTAAAAATAGAGTTCTGGGCTTTCACTAAAGATTCAGAAACACTAAAAGGAATCTTTTTAATCAAAATAAAGAACCCTTTTTAATTACTCAGCCTCTCTCACAGTTGGAGGTAATAATTGTCGTGTGCTCTTAAGTAGGGCTGTTATTAGATTTCCCTGGGGCTCCTCTATTTTCTAGAAGTTTGCAATGCTGGCTGTTGAATGCCAGAGGAGAAGGAGTCAACTCTTGTCTCTTTAAGTCTTTAACGTCAAGACCAGGTGGGGAGCTCACCTGGCCACAGGGAAACAGGCAGGAGAGGGGTGAGTTATGGTAGATACCAGGTCCACCTCAGGAAGAGCCTCCCAGTGGTTCTACACTGCAGGTGAGATAAAGATCTGATCCCTCTGTGTTTGTCAGGGTTCTCCAGGAAAACAGAACTAATAGGATATATTTTTAGATATGCCGAAAGAGATTTCTGTATATGCGATTATAGAGGCTAAGAAGTCCCATGATCTGCCGTCTGCAAGTTGGAGGCCCAGGAAAGCTGAGGGTGTAGTTCCAGTCCAAACTCGAAGGCCTGAGAACCAGAAGAGCCAACGGTGTAAGTTCTGGTCTGAGCCCAAGAACCAGAAGCACCAATGTCCAGGGACAGGAGAGGATGGTAATCCAGCTTAAGCAGAGAGAGCAAATTCTCCTTTCCTCTGCCTTTTTGTCCTAGTCAATCCCTGGATGGACCGGATGATGCTCACACATACTGGGAAGGGGATCTCCTTAACTCAGTCTACTGATTCAAATGCTAATCTCTTTTGGAAACACCCTCATGGGCACACCCAGAAATGATGTTTTACCAGCTGTCTGGGCATCCCTTAGCCCAATCAAGTTGACACATAAAATTAACCATCACACCCTCCATGACTGACTACCTCTTCCTTATCTAACTCTTCTTTTCAGGACCCCAACCAGGACCACATCCTGCTCCAGCTGGGCCAGAAGCTTTCCTGGCCTTTGTTCTTGCCAACCCACCCCAACTCTGGGCAGGTGAGAATGGGCCTGGATTCATGTTCTGGGGCTGCTGCAAGGAAGTAACCACAACCTGGGGAGCTTAAAGCAACAGATGTATTGTATTGCATAATGTATATTGTATTGTAATCTATCATCCCAGTTCTAGAGACTGGAAGTCTGAAACCAAGGTGTTGGTAAGGCCATGCTCCCTCTGAAACCTGGAAGGGACAATTCTTTCATGCCTTTTCTAGCTGCTGGTGTTTGCTGGTGACCCTTGGCATCCTCTGGCTTATTGATACATCACTCCAATCTCTGCCTTTGTCATCACATGGTCATCTTCTCCACCTGTGTCTCTGACTTTTCCTCTTCTTATAAGGACACCAGTCATGTTGATTAGGGCCTACCCTAATGACCTCAATAACTCCATTGCATCTGCAACAACCTATTTTCAAATAAGGTCACATTCACAGGTACCTGGGGTAGGACTTGAATGTCTGTTTTTTGGAGTATACAAGTCAACCCATAACAGGGCCCTTTGTTGATAGATCTGTTAACTTACCAGACTATTTTTGGTTCCTTGTGTTGGCAATCCTTGTAACTTTAAATAATATAGTTAAGCATCTGTTTCTTATTGCTTTGATGTTTATCAAAGTCTTTTGACTCTGTACTGTGTAAGGTGTGGCTATTAAGGCCCCCATCCTTCTCCCCAGTTCTCTCCCTCTGGCACTTTTACTTATGCATCATGTGGCAGAGTGAGACCAAACTCCTTTTCCTGTATTTCTCAGCCTCCCTGCAGTTGGCTGAGGCCACGTGATTGAGTCTGGCCAGTGAAATGTAGGGTGAGGTGCACGTGCCATTTCCAGGCCTGGACTCTAAAACCTCCTGATTGGTCTTCTACACACTCTCTTTTCTGGCTTGCAGGATGAACATGGGCAATTTGGTGGAAGACAAAGATTTGGAGACCTAAAAATGACAGTATCATTTGATGGAAGGAACCTGGGTTTTGGATCACTTCATGGAGCAGAAATACTATCCCTCTTCCTCATTACCATTTTCCTCATTTACTGTGACATGAGCAAAAAATCAACCCTTACAATGAAAAGACTCTGAAATTTTGGGATTGTTTAATCAAATGGTTAGACTATCCTGACTAATACACATTAGTGTATTAGTGTATTAGGGTGCTAATGTTTCCCTCCTGCCTGAAGAACCCAACTGAGCCATCAACGTAGTTGAAAGTTGGCACTAATGTGGAAAATAGCATTTACGTTGCTATGACCATACAATCTGCTGGGCCAAAGAGACACCAGGATTGCACTTCTCCTGGCTGGCACTGAGATCACATGGATTCTCCATCAATGTGTTAACGTTGTGCTACATGTTATCTTACTTCTTATTTGGGGTATTGCTGTCTTGAACAGTTTCCTCTGAAGTTTCTAATTACTATCTTTCATTTGTATTGTAAAATATGGCTTTATCATATTCTCAACTTCTTAAACTATTCTTAGTTATACAATCTATTCTCCTACCTCACCCCCCCCCCCCGGGTTTCCCTCCCAGCACCAGCCCCCTACTCTGACCCAAAACTCCTTGTCCTCTCAGCTGCTATTTAGCCATCTTCTAGAATGTTCCATGCACTGTTTCCTGGATGCCACACTTTCCTCTCTAGGTTTATTTCACTGACATGTTGGAATACAACCTCAAGCTACAACTTTTCATTTCTCAAGTAACCTCTTTAGAAAGGATGTTGGGGAGACAGGCTGACTGAGTCCTTGCCTGTCCGAAAAGATCTCTATTCTGCCCTCACTATGGATTGATAGATGTTTGAGTGCACAACTCAAGAATCTGAGTAATTTTTATGCAGAACTTCATCCACATTGCTCTATTGTCTCTCTGCCTACAGCGGCATTTGAGTCTCTGTCCTTTGTTTGCTCTGCTCTGTAAGCTTTCAGGGTCTTCTCTTGTCCTTGGTGGGGTCTCTTTTCATTCATTGTGCCGAGCCTATGGTCTGAACTTGGTGTCCTGCTTCAGCTCTGGGAAGTTGTCTTGTGTCATCTGTCTGATAATTTTCTCTCCTCCATATTCTGTGATCTGTTTTTCTGGGATACCTGTTGGTCAGATCTCAGACCTCCTGTATTAGTCCTCTAAGTCTCTTATCATTTTGCTCATATTTTCTGTCTCTGTAGTTTATTTTGGGGAGGGTCTACATTCTGAGAAATTTCCTCAACATAATTTATTTTGTGGCTTCTATTTTTCAAAAAACTGAAATGACATTATTCACATTTCTAAGAGCTCTTTTCTTTATTTATTTAAAAAACAAAAATTTGTCCCTTTTCATAGCACTCTTTCTTATTAAGTAAATAAAATGTGCTCTCAAATTTCCCTGATGATTTTTTAAGTTGAAAAAGTTAAAAGTTTTCTGAATTATCCCGGTTTTCTCAGGGAACCAGTGTTTTGCTTTCTTCTCCTTCTCTACACTGCTGTTCCTGCTCATGGGGTCGGGCTCTACAGGCCATCCATCTGTACTCTGTGAGGAAGATCTGTGTGGGTTTCTCTTCCTGGGAGTGGGTCTCTTCTCCTCACCCCTTACGTATTTCTCTTGAGTGGGATGTGTGCCTTGGGGCTCCTTGATGTGCCCACATTTTAATTTAATATGCATGAGCTGGAACACATCTATCAGGCCATCCATCTTGGACACACGCGCACACACACACACACAATGGCAGAATGTTCTTACCCGCTGGCCCCACAGGCATGCCTGCAACCTTGGAAGTCTCCAGTCAGCTCACTCAATGACGATGGAAAAGAGCTGCTACATTTTTTGGCATGAAGGTGCTTACTGGGCCACGCTCTCAGGGGATGAGATGAAAGTGGGCAGGGAACATGGGGAGATGGGGTGCCAAGTGGTACATGGTTCTAGATAAACACTCTCAGTCAATCTCCCTGTTTTCAGTCCCCACTCTCATTCCCACTGTCACTGTCAGTCAGAGGAACATGGGAGACGAGGAAGCTGTCTCCCCAGGCCAACCGGCATTTGCTCCAGCAGCCTCTCTGCAGTGTTGTGATCCGTAGCTTTCTTGTTTTCCTTCCTCAGTCAACACACCCCACCATCCACGTTATGTCCTCTAGAAATCTACTGAACCTTCTCATTTGTCACCCCTGTCCCCACCCACCCTGTTTCTTCATGGTTATAGGATTGTTTCTTTTTATTTTTCAGGGAAATGGGTATGTGTGCTCAGGCTGCCATCTTAAATCAGAAGTGAAACGTTTTCTTACGGGAGGTAACGGAGTGGGACTGTTTCCTGCAAGCAAAAGAACCCACATAATCACCAGATGAGAAAACAGAGACCCGAAAAGTTGGAGTGCTGAGGTCACATCCCTACTTCCCACCTAGAATCGTGGTCTCGGGGGCAGGGCTTCACTGCAAGTGCAGGAAATGGTCGGGATAAGGGGAAAATTGAATTAGAAAATAAGTTTGAAGAAAATACAGTAGGACTATTTTCAAGTGTGCCTTATTTTACCTAAATTAATAAAGGGTTCAGATCCTTTAGGGATCTGCCATGATGCAAACTTCTAAAAACCAGAATAATTTGGAATGACCATCCATAAATTTTTTTTGCAGGTAAATGGAGACCTCCAGTGTGCTTTAAAGCAGTGGTCCCCAACATCTTTGGCATTGGCACCAGGGACTGGTTTCATAGAAGACAATTTTTTCCATGGTGGGGAGGCGGAGCTCATATAGTGATGTGTGGCCCTGTTTTCCCGTGGCTAGGGGTTGGGGACCGCAGCTTTAAAGTACTTCCTTCTACTGGATCCATGGAACCTCCCCATGCCATCTTGCTTATGTCATTCCCTTAGCACGATCGGGTATCTTATCACTGTCTCTCCCGGATTTCCGATGCCTGGGTGTGGACACGTGTCATTTTAGCCTGTGTGTGAAACCCCAATGTTAGCAAGGCAGGAGGAAGGCCACAGGTGTGCTCTCGTCTCTAGCGCACAGACTTCCCGCTCCAGCCCAGCAAAGAAGGGAAAGAAAAAGCAGGAGCTGCCTGACCTTCTATGTTTTCTTCCCCTCGTCTCCTCTTTTAATGCCTTTTAAAATTCCCGTTTTCCCAATCTTGGCCCCCTTTATCCTGTTGTCCTATACCTGGGATACATTGCTCACCCTGAAGTATTAGGGGCTCATGGTCCCACCTTCCCCAGCCCCAGGGGGTATGCAAGGAAGGTGTAATGTTCCACAGAAACCAGCTGAGGAAGGTGGACATTTCAGGCATCAGTGAGGGGGTAATGTGGATATGGGTGGCTCCCCAAACCATGCACGCCATGGGCAAGGCCAGGTCCCCTTGAAGATTGGAGCCCACTCTTGATGTCCCCCTAATTAGATGGTATCTTTCCTACCTCTTCATCCCCACCAATTAGTAACACATCTTTCATCAAGCTCCCCTTGAACTCCTATGGGTACTTGGCTTGGGAGGCCCGGGAGGGTGGGGGCTCTCCAATTTTTACCCATGTGCTCCCGGTGGTGCATGTAGGAGAAGAAGGAAGAGCTAACATTTTCTGAAGGCTTTGCACATGCCAGGCTTTGTGTTAAGTACTTTATGTGTGTTTAAACCTCCTGACAACCTTAGTAAGTGGGTATTATCCCACTTTCCAGATGAGTACGCCGAGGTCCAGGGAAGTTAAATAACTTACCCAAAGTCACAAAGTGCTAGGATTTAAGCTCACTCTAGCTTCAAAGATGGTGCTCTTTCAAAATTTCTTGCACACAGTAGGATCTCAGGGAATTTTGATTGAACTAAATCCAACCAAGCATCTCACACGCCTTTGTCAGCAAGGTTTTGAAGCTGGACAAGACCCCAGGTAACTGGTAGAAACCCATTCCTCAATCCTGGCTGCCTGGCACCCGAGTCCCTTCAATCAGGCTGGTAATTGCTCTGGGCTTGCTGTGCCGCAGTGCATTTAACAAAACAAACACAGGTTCCATTTCGCACGCATGTAAATATTTTCCCAAAGCGATTAGCACCCAGACAGCTAATAATTACTGCACGTGACACTTTTAAAAGCTGACTATGCATATTTATGGAATGTGATTATTATCACAATATTAGGAGCTCATTAATCCACAAGAGCACATGTGAGAACATTCCAAAGTCAGTGTAACATTTGCACGCAGTAAATACCCATCTGCTTTGAAAGCTGGCGTGGTGAGTGCTTGGGCATTCCACAGGTAGGGGAGCCCTTTGAATGAGGAATGAAAATGTATGCTCTTGTTTGGAATGTGGCTTTGAACACCCCTGTTCTTTCCAAACACAGCAGTGCTTGTGCATGTGTATATGTGTGTTTGTGCACACGCACACATACACGCGCGCGCGTGTGCACACACATATCTCCCAAACTCCCAGCAATATTTAAGAAAGACTAAAAAGCCTTATCTTCTCCTAAAATCTGCTTTGACCAGGGCTGAAGTTCCCCCACTTAGAGGACTTCCTGAGGTTAATGGGAAAACCATTGAAGATGCCATTATAATGCAGACAGACACTGGGATCTACTGACACACATTGATTTTGCAGCCAGTAGGGCTTTGAGGGGGTTAAGATGCAGAATGGGAAAGTTCTGTGGGGTGTTAACTAGAACAGAATCATCCAGGCAGGAATCCCAGCTGGGCGGGTGGCTGTGCCCGTAGCAAGATATCTTGGACACACAGGGTGAAGGAGGGCCTGGCTTACAAGTCAGAAGTCCTGGGTTTTACAACCAATCTGCTATGAAACCTTGAACAAGTTGTTTAATCACTCTGGACTCAGTTTTCTCATCTGTACAAACAAAGCATTGGGTAGAGTGACATGCAAATGTTTTTTCCTGTTTTGCTCTTCTTTCTTTCATAAGAATGAAGGTAGAAGAAAGAGATGATGCTGAAGATAGGTTGGAGCGTGGCCTCGTAAGCCTGCAATACTTCTCAGTTGTGCCCAGGGGACGTGTGTCCTGTGTATCCGCAGCCTCCCCTCTCAAACACGACATTGCCAGCTTCCCTCACCAGCCTCTGTCCTACTTCTCTTCTCTTCAGAATGCAACCTCTGTAAGAAAGATCCCACTCCTCGAGTCACCCACCACCTCACGGCCGCTGTTCTTCCCAAGGACACGGTGACCTTGTGGATAAACCCATGAGAACATTTTCAATCCATCTTGCTTGACTTGGTGACATCCGGTCTTGTGGACCTTGCTCCCTTCCCGTAGCCCTCTTCTCCCTGGGCCGCCACGGCCTCATTTTCTCTTGGTTTCCTGGTGCTCAGACCTCTCCTCTGCTTTGGTTCCTCTTCCTCTGCTCCCCCCTCAGTCGCTGGTCTGCCATGGTTCTGAGGCAGCCCTTTTCTCTGCCCTCCACCGGCTCTGCCTGGGAGATCCCATGCACACGCTTGGCTCGAGTTGCCCTTTATGTCCCAGTGACCCCCAAATCTATATCTTCAGCCCAGGTCACTCTCCTGAGCTGCAAACTCGTTTATACAACTGGGTTCTGGACTTTTCTGTGACACTCTCAAACACCACATTACCCTAACAGAACTCCTCTCTCCTCCCCTCAACTGACACAGCTCCTGTGATTCTCCACGTTTAGGTCTCTGTGCTCTGTTAGTCCTACGTCTACATATCACCTCTGCTCACCTACAGCCCCCACCCTACACCGGCAGCCAGTGGTCCCCACTGGTTCATGGCGGGAGACACATTGTTCTTCCTGCTTGCAGCAGTCCCCAACGACCATTCTCCCCATTGTCACCCCAGCGTGGGGGGTGATTTGGGGTTTGTTTTCCATTACAAATCTAATAACAAAGTCACTCCTTGCCAAAAATCTTTCCCTAATGGATTTCTGTCTTGTTTTGTTTTTGCCACTCAACCTTGATTCATTGTTCTACTGGTAACACATCTCTGATCTTCTTTAGGGAATACCACCTCTCCCAGCCCCTAATCTCACCCCATGTCTGCGGGTGTGGGATGCAGCAAGTCACCTTACCCCAAACAAATCATCTTGTTTCATTCTCCTGGCCATAGAGGTTGGCCAGGGATGGGTTGTCCAAGCCTAGCCTAGTACAGGGCTTTGGTTTGAGTCATCTGAAAAAGGATTTGCTGGTCTTGAACCTGGCAGGACAGAGGCTGGAGCAGCTGGGGCCTCCATAGGATCCTGGAGGCGGGAGCCATCTCCCAGAGGAGAGCAGAGCTGAGCTGAGAGATGGCAAGGCCACGTTCTGACGGCTTGGTCTGAGCCCCTAATCCTGTCCCTACCTAAAGCCAGCCTGACCTCTGCAGTTTTCTGTTGGAGGTACCAATAATTCTGTTTTTGCTAAGCTAACAGGGTTGAGATTTCTTCCATTTGCTATTGATACATATGCAGTGGTCCATTGCCTTTGAGATAATGTCCAAATTCCTTAGTAAGGCTTGCAGGACTTTCCACTTCCTGGCTTTGTTTTCCTTCAGCCTCTTCTCTCTTCACCGTCTGCCCCACACTTGATGCTCGGGCTAGATGGAACTTCTTGCAGCTCCCTGAACACACTTCACCACTTTATTGTGATTGCTTTTAATTGTCCATCTCCTCTGGGAGACGTTGATGCCACAGGGACAGGGCCGTGTTTATTTTATTCACTGTTGTAGTCCCAGCGCTTAGCAGGATGCTTGAAATGTGGTTGGTGCTTAATAAATATTTGTTGAATCTATCAATGGATGTTGGTTTGTACTCACATGAGTTGCCATTTGGTAGATCGATTTGTTCTTGGGCTAAATCTCATTTTATCCATTCATTTATTCAGTAAATATGTATTCAACATCTACTAAGTGTTAAAAGCCAACAAAGATAAAAAAATAATCTTGAACTTCAAACAGCTTATAGTCAGTGGGAAAAAGATGTAGACATAATTATAATATGTATTTTTCTGCTGTAATTGAGATGTGTACAATACATAATGAGAGCATTGGAAAAAGCACTCTTAAAACTTCCTGGGGATATCAAGGATGGTAGGAAGGACTTCATAGGGAGGCAGTGCTAGAGATAGCCATAGCAGTAACAGTACTGCCAGCAACACGTAATACCATGAGTCACACCTTTTATAGTCACTCTCTCCCTTAATCCTGAAAACCACATATGAGGTTATTATCCTTATCAGCAGATGGGGAAAATAAGGATCAAAGAAGTAAAGTGTCTTTCCCAAGGTCACTTGGCAGTAAGTAGTAAAGTCTGGGGTATTGTGCCAGGCAGATAAAGTAGGGAGAGAGAATCCCAAGCAGTGGCAAGATTCTGCACAAAACTCAAAGTGGAGGTACTGATCCTGCCTTTAATATTTTGTTCATCACAGATTTTTTTATTAATTTTAATTTTTAAAAAATATTAAGTTAAAATATTATTTATCTTGATTACTGAGCTTTAGATGCTCTCTAAAATTTTGTTGAGTGAACACCTCACTTGCTTTACCCTATTCTTGACCTTGAGTGAGAGGTCTTGTGTGCTCGGAAAACTGCAATAGTACAGGTGCATTGAGTTAACTAGTGGTGGTAGGAAGGGGTGAGAGAAGAGTGTGGACAGACAGACAGGTAGGCAAAGCCAGGTGATGAAAGCCTGTGCTCATCCCACGGCATAGAAATTTTTATGTCAGTCCTTCTCAAACTTCAAAGGAAGAAATAATTCCCAGTGACCCCTTCTCCCCAGAGTTACTTAAATTATTTTCATTGTAACATTACTTATCTATGGACAAACATAAATGAAATATCAGTTATGTGCAAGTATA
>NW_012142857.1:3616282-3616874 GCF_000956105.1 Propithecus coquereli | reverse complement strand
TTTCATTGTATATTACAATGTAATAATAATAGAAATAAAGTGTACAATAAATGTAATGCACTTGAATAATCCTGAAACCATCCCTAACCCCGCCTGGTCCAGAAATACTGTCTTCCATGAAAATGGTCCCTGGTGCCAAAAAGGTTGGGGACCACTGGTCTACTACATAGCCCTGGGCAATTAGGGCAGGGGGAGAGGGATGGAGGGATGGGGGTGGAGACTCTAAATCGGCTGGTTTGCATTTGAAAAGCACTCACTGGCAAGCTATTTACTATCTCCAGGTCATGGCTCTAGGCCTAGAGATGGGCTAACCCTGGGAAGGGCAGTTCCAGTCAGCAAGGCCCCAGATGTCAAGGCATCAGAATGCAGAAAATAAACGACCTAGGTAATACAGGTATCTAGAACACAGATGGATGGATTGGCCTCCCAGGGAAAAGGAGATCCTCTTCCTTAGAAGTGAATCTTAGGTAAGGCTGGATGTGTGTGTGTGTGCGCGTGTGTGTGAGTGTGTGCACGTGTGCACACTCGGGGGTCAGGGATGCAGATGAATTAGAGGAATTTCATGCTTTTATTCTCTTTTCATTTTACTGGA
>NW_012142857.1:3558639-3615542 GCF_000956105.1 Propithecus coquereli | reverse complement strand
AAATGAACAACATTCAATTTAACAACTTAAATCTGTGGTAGTCACATGATGTTGGTTTGCTGAAACTAAGTTTCTGTTTACAGCGTGAATACAGTGTTGGTCACCAGCACGACTTAGTTCAAATGCTGCATATCTGTCTGCCAGGTAGGGTGCCCATCATCTCCATTCTAACCTCTGCAAAACCTTCGTTCCTAATGTGGGGCTGCATTTGGCTGGGAATGAAGCCTTGACATTTTAATCTTACCTCTATTTCTTATTAGTTGCTACAAGTGAACTGGGTCGTATTGGTTCCAATCTGATGATGACCACAAAAGCAAATGTAGGTGTGGAGTTATAAGGTATTTTGCCACCCAAATGATCTACACTATAAACGCATACATTTTAAAAGTCCCATTGAGAATTCTCAAATTTCTGAGAATGTATAGATGGAACACAGTTTGAAAAGTAGTGCTGTGGACCGTGGGCCTGGGGAGGGGAGGGAGGTTGAGAGATTTTGAGCAGATCTACGTGCTGGAATGGCCTCTCTTTTCACAGCACGGGTGGTTAGTTAGAGGCATACAGACCACCAGTAATCCGGGTGGGGAATGGCAAGTATAAGTACCTGGGCAACGGAGGGAGAAGGAAAGGGGACATCCTGAGAGATGTTGGGGAGATGGAACTGATAGGAATTGGGGATTGAGTGAACATGGGGGCTGGGAGAGGGGTAGGAGTCTTGAAAGACTCCCAGGTGTTCGCCTTGGATGGTGAGCAGATGGTGCCATTTTGAGGGGAAATCCCAAAAGAGGAGCAGGTTTTGTGGGGGCTGACAACTCTAGCCTTGGACATTCTGAACTTAGGTGCCTGTGGGGTAAGTGGCAGATGCTGTCCAGTGAACTGCAGGACATATACAGCCCTGGAGATCAAGAGAGGACTGTGAGCTGGCATAAGCACAAACCAGATGTTCTTGGTTCCTCCAAAGTCAAAGGATGGGCTTTAGGGGGTTGATGAATCCCTTGGCATTTATGAGAAAATTTGAATGTGTTCAGTGTAGTTCTCTGGGGAGAGGGTCCTCAGCTTCCATCAGATTCTCCAAATGGTGTGTGATCCTTTGAGAGGAGGGTGCTGAAGAAGGGCCCTGGAAACAGTGGCACTTCCGGGGAGGAGCAGGAAGTGGAGCCCCTGTAGGTGGCTGGAGAGAATGAGTAGTGGTCCCAGGTGGGTGCTGGGAGAGCAGCAACCAGTGCACACAGAGGAGAGAGCAGGCAGTGGCCTCTGATGCCACAGCCTGGGCCAGTGAGGTGGCGGGGGCTGTGCCCTGTGGTCTAGCCATGAAGAATCGTTGCCTTTTGCCAGGACGGTTCCAGTGGAGTGGGGATTGGAGGGGCTGGATGACTGAATGGACAGGGAGGCAGGGCGCACACACTAGTCTGAGAAATCCGATTGAAAGGGCAGAGAGATAGAAGAGAACAGAGATTAAACATTCTGAATGTGTGGGAGCAACTTGGGCATGTTTGTGTCCTGAGGGAAAAGGACCTGGGGGAGAGAGATTGAAGCCCCACAGGAGAGGACTGTATGGACCGAGGCACCTGGTAGATGGGGAGAGATGGTGTTGTTTTAAAATAAAGAAAATGTGAGGTATAGTAAGGCCAGTAGATCAGGACATGATTGTCATTGAAAAGACAGTTTGTTACTCTGAGTTCCCAAGAGGAGGGGCATCGGGGCCACCTGGGAAAGCACCCGGGTCCATGAGAAGGCAGAGGGAGAGAGGAAACTGCGGGCACGTGCCTTTACTGGGGTTTCTGTGGAATGGACAGTGAGGCAGGGTGTGTGTGTGTGCGCGTGTGTGAGTGTGTGCACGTGTGCACACTCGGGGGTCAGGGATGCAGATGAATTAGAGGAATTTCATGCTTTTATTCTCTTTTCATTTTACTGGAAACCATGTGACCATGAATTCAAGTACACAATTGGGCTATGTGGTCTGATGGCATAAGCAACTAAGGAGGTTGTCTGGAGAACATAGTCTGTCCAGCAAGGCTGGCTGTGGTGACCAAGGGGACCAAGGCCCAGAAGTATCTGGACTTCTATTCTTGCTCTGGCTTTGAGATTCCTTCAGTGACCTGGGCCAAGTCACTGCCTCTGTCTGGGTCTCCACATGAGGGGTCCTGGCCTTGATCTGTGTGGGGGAGATCCTGAGCAATGGGGGGACTGGAACTGAATGAGCATTTCTTGCTGCCAAAAGATGTTGCTTCCATCCTGGTCATCAAAGGCAGCTGTCTAAAGGAGTTTCCTTTCAGGGACCCCCATGTAGGAAAAGCCCTCCTTAAGTCAAGTGACGAATTAGAGGAGGAACTGTTCATCTTACAGAAGAAACCTTTTTTGTTTTTTTCTTTTGAGACATGGCCTCATTCTGTTGCCCAGGCTAGAGTGCAGTGGCATCATCGTGGCTCACTGCAACTTCAGACTCCTGGGCTCAAGCGATCCTCCTGCCTTAGCCTCCCAAGTAGCTGGGATTGCAAATGTGCACCACCATGCATGGCTAATTAAAAAAAATTTTTTTTTGTAGAGACAGGGTCTCACTTTTGCCCAGGCTGGTCTTGAACTCCTGGGCTCAAGCAATCCTCCTGCTTTGGCCTCCCAAAGTACTAGGGTTACAGGTGCGAGTCACTGCGCTCAGCCGGAAGAGCCTTTTAAGTGACAGACTTTCCCAGTGAATTTGAGTGTTTATAGATAACCAGCAACTTGACTGAGGTCTCGGAGGCAGAAAACCTTAAAACTGAAGTGTTAGGAGCCATTGACCATGGCAAATCGACTAAACAAAAATAAAGCATCTCTGATACTATAATGTCAGTCAAGTGGCAAAGTGGGCTCCACTGACAAGCTGTGGTTTGCAAGCAGCACTGCAAGAAGAGGTATTCAGTCAAAGCACTTCCAAAAATGTAGCAAGAGAGTATCTTTTGGACACTTTCTATGTGTCAGACATTGTGTAAGGGAGGGCTACATTTGAAGAAGACATAACCTCAGAAGGCAAGAACAAAGATTCCCACCTTATATTTCTCACATTAAATCTTTAATGGATTTAAGATTCCCCTAGAGGAGTATTGTTATTGTTTTTATTGTAATGGAGTTTCCTGGGCCCCATCTCAGGGATCCAGATTCTGAAAGTCTGGGATGGGACCTGGGAGTCTGTATTTGTGACAAGCATCCTAGGTGATTGTGATGGAGGAGGTCCAAGACAGCACACTGGGAAAGTCAGCGAAGGGGTCACAATCCTTGGTCAGTCACATAAGTCTACCTTAAGCCAAACTAGTCTGTTCAAGAAGTGGTGGCTAGTGGTGGAGGAACAAATAAAACCATCCGTATCAAAGCACCACATTCTTAAATAGAAGGCGAGTGGCTCTTTTTAGCAACGACTTCTGCATTGGAAGGCACTAGGAAGGGGCTTGCACAGGAAGGGGGAAGCTATGGCTGAGAAGGAGGGTTTAGAGCGGGAGTTGTCAAACTTTTTCTGTAAAGTGCCAGATAGGAAACATTTTAGGCTTTGCAGGCCACACGATCTCTAAAGCAGCTTTTCGGTTCTGCCATTGTTTCATGAAAGCAGCCATGGATGACTGTATGTAAATGAATGGATGTGGCTATGTTCCAATAAAACTTTATTCACAAAGATGGGCGCTGGACATTATTCACAGTAGCCCAAATACAGAAACAACTTAATGGCCATCAGTGCATGCATGGATACATAAAATGTGGTATGTATACACATACAATGGAATATTATTTAGCCTTGGAAAGGAAGAAAATTCTACCATATGCAATAACGTAGATGAACCTGGAGGTCATTATGGTAGGTGAAATAAGCCAGACACGGAAACACAAATACTGCATAGTTTTTCTCATACGAGGTATCTAAAATAGCCAAACTCATGGAAGCAGAGAGTAGTAGTGATTGTTGGGGGTGGGGGAAGGAGGAAATGAGCAATTGTTGTTCAATGGTATAAATTTTCAGTTATGCAAGACGATAGAGTTCTAGAGATCTGCTGTACAACATGGTGCCTATAGGTCACAATACTGGGCTGTGCACTTAAAAAATTATAGAAGGCAGATCTTATGTTAAAAGTTCTTATCACAAAAACAAAGTGGCACAAGGAAACTTTTGGAGGAGATGGGTATGTTCTATTACCTTAATTGTGGTGATAGATTCATGGGTGTACACATATATCCAAACTCATCAAATCGTATACATGCAATGTGTGCAGTTTTTGTCTGTCAATTATAACTCAATAAAGCTGTTAAAAACAGAAAGCGTGGCTGGAGGGATTTGGCTCCCAGCTGTCGTTTGCCCACTCGTGGTCTGCAGTCTGAGCCCTGGGTCTCTAGCTCTGGGTTCTTTGATGGTGTTGCTATTCCTCAGTCCCGAGAGGATGGACTTGTTCTTCTTCCTGAGCAGGAATTCAGGGAAAGCAAGGTTGCCAGCAACCGAAGACACTGAAGTGAAGTCCTGTGAATGTATGATCTCAGACATCATCAAATATTTCCTGGCCAACACTTTGTATATATGAGGCATGAACTCAAACACCATAGATTCAAAAATTGCTAACTTAAGACACCTCTGACCAAGAAACTTCTAGTAATAGTAATAGCTTCTGTTTATTGATTATTTATTGTGCCCCAGACAGGGCACCAAATAGTTTCATGCTCTATCTCAGTTCATCCTCTCAGCAACCTTATCAGGTTATATTATTATAATAATCTAATTACAATGATATCATAATTATATAATTATTATTGTCACCATTTCATAGATGGGAAAACTGAGGCTCTGGGAGATGACATAACTTGCCCAAGATAACTCAGCTAGCAAGAGGTGAAGCTAGGGCTCAAACCCAGGAGGACTGACTTCAGAATCCTGCACCTAGCATAGTGTTACCCATGGTAGGGTGAAAGTCATCTGACATCATAGTTATAAAAAACTACAAGCTGAACGTGAACTTCAGGAGGGCTAAGTGTGCTCACCCTTGGGTGGCTTTGGAAATTCACAATGACAAGGGCAACTGTGACAAAAGAGTGCAATCTGAAGGTGTAATAAACTGTGCTTTACCCATGGAAAGCCTTGGCTTGCTGGAGTTACCAAGGTGCAAGCAGAAAATGCCAGTTAAAGGAATCCGACTTAGAGACAGAAATAGGAACTTGAAGTTGCCTCCGGATCATTTAGCGAGGGATTCAGTTGTCATTTTCCAACAACTTCTGAAGCCTCTGACTTTATACCTCTGCCTTCAACCTGGAGAAGTTGCAGCTTTAATCTGAGAGGAAAAAATTAATTCAGCCTCAAGGTTTTATTCTGCTGGCCAAGCTATTGAGAGGCAACCTTAGATTTGCATTTCTGTGACTGCTTTGCTAAGCCTGATTAAGTTCATGAGTATTATCTGACCACCTCCACCGGTTGTCAAAACTACCTCTAGCTTCTTACAATTTCTAATCAAACTTTGTTGTGGAAATAGACATTTATTGTTTCTCCGGGAACTTCTAAAGGCTTTCTCTTTTTTCTACCTCTTTTCTTTTTAAATATTTCCCTGAAGTTTTAGGGAAAAGTTTAATTTTTCTTTGCAGACTTATTTTGCTTAGCTAAAGACATCACTGACGAGGGTGGTTTTGGGAACTTGTGCAGTCGATGCATCAGGAGAGTGGGTTGTGGAGAGAGTGTAGGGTCAGGAGATGCGGATGGCAATGACAAGTCAACTTGTCCACGAGTTTGCCGGGAAAGGGAATGGACAGCATGGGGCTGTGGCGGGACCGGCGGAATGTCAGAAGAGAGTGTAGAGCTATTGGCCAGAGTGCCAAAGTTAGCACTAAGCGCTTAAAAAAAAAAAAGAAATAGTAGCTACTATCATCACCTGGATTTCAGGCCTCCTAACTATCCTCTGTAATGCACCCTGCATGGGGTTTTTCCTTTGAGGGAGCTCCGAGAGCTCAAAAGGCCCCCAGACTCAAAGGAATTAACTCATAGAGGTAAAATTTCAGGTGAACTGGAAGGTTTTTCTTTGGAAGGATGGGCCTAGCCACGGTTTCGTTGGCGGGGCTGCCTTGAGAGGTCTGTAAGCCTCCTTGATATGGTTTGGATATTTGGCCCTTCCAAATCTCACATGAAAATCTGATCCCCAATGTTGGAGGTGGGGCTTGGTGGGGGGTGTTTGGGTCATGGGGGCAGATCCCTCCTGAATGGCTTCGGGCCCTCCTTGAGGTGGTGAGGGACTTCTCACTCTACTAGTTCCCGCAAGAACTGACTGTTAAAAAGAGCCTGGCTCCTCCCCCACCCCTGCTCCTTTCCTCCTGCCATTTGATGCTGCCCCCTCCACCTTCCACCATGAGAGGAGGCTTCCTGAGGCCCCCACCAGAAGCAGACGCTGGCGCCACGCTTCTCATACAGCCTGCAGAACCACAAGCAAAATAAACCTCTTTTCTTTATAAATTGTCCAGCCTCAGGCATTCCTTTACAGCAACACAAATTGGACTAAGACACTCCTGGAAGCTTCTGGAATGCCTAGGTCATCTGCCCAGCTGTGGAGTTCTACCAGCACTCTCCTGCTCATGATGCTCACTCCAAAGTCGAGTTTGCTGATGATGTCCGCATGCTGGGTTTGCAGAAAATCAGTGTATGTGTGTGTGTGTGTGTGTGTGTGTGTGTGTGCGTGCACGCGCACACATGATCTTTTTTAAAGAGCAGAGTAAATCTTATACAAATCTGATAATCGTTTCAAAAACTCTGGGCCTTGCCATTTACATTCCCCAACTTAGTCTCCCTTCTACATCAAGGACAAAAATAACGGCTTGTGAGGACTTAACGGCTTAGGGATAGGAAACTTAAAACTGGTTGGATTCTGCCCAAATCCTATCCGATTTTCTTGCTTCTCGTAAACCTTTAATCAGCATCAGTGGCGTGTGAGTGTGTGTGTGGGTGTGCACTCTCACATGCACACACTGTGCTCCTTGCCTTTCAGCAATTTAAATGACATGGCCGTGGTGTGAATGAGGCACACTCCAGCACCCGGGATTGTGTCAGAAATGGGCTCCCATATTGGCTGCCACTGTGTGTCTGAAGGCAGACTTACCTCCAACACCCAGGCTAGGGGTAGGGTAGGGGGTGCTGGGCCCCCTGACCCTCATGTGCCAAAGCCCCGAGTTCCCTGCTCACTGAGGCTATGCGGCCACGGGTGAGTCTGTGTGGGTCCTGTAGGTGGGGGTGCAGTTCAGGAGGAAGCCACCCTAGACATCCATCACTAAAAATCTTGCTCCCTCCCTCACTCCCATCCTGCATCAAAGGTAAGGACGTTCCTAGTTTCATGGGTTTACTTTGGGGGTTCATTGAGGGAGGAAATGCAAGTCCCCTGGGAGGGTTTCCATTTTCACCCTTGGGACGAGTGATCTGGGAGCACAGGGGGTGGAGAGGACAGAGGAGGCTGCCCAGGGCAGGGAGACCCGACTCCTCCAGTTCTCTTAACGCCGACCCAGGGAGGTCAAGGACAGGCCTTGGGATGTGGGCTGTAGGGGCATCCTGAAGAAGAAAGGGCATTGTGGGAGGTGCGACAGTGAGCAGGTGGCTCTGACATTTCCATCTCTTTGCCTCGCTGATGGGTGTTCCAAACATTTGTCGAATGCCTGCTGTGCGCCAGGCACTGGACCAGGCAGTGGTTGATTCTGGTAGTTTGGGATTGGGATGTAATGGGAGTGAAGGGGGAGAAGTAAAATCTCAATGTAACTGAGTTTTCTTGAAGTCTCGTGGAGTCACATATGCGCACACACACACAAGCACACACAGACTCTCTCTCCCCCCGCCGCAGAGCACTAACTAGAGCAACATAGGTTTTTATCGAAGTCTTCTTCCTTCCTTCCCTTCCTCCCTCCTTTTCTTCCTCCTCCTCCCCTCTTCTTCTTTCTCTTTCTCCCCTCCTTCTTCCCCCCTCCTCCTCCTCTCCCCACCCCCTCTCTCTTTCTCTCTTTCTTTTTAATAAAATGGAAACTGGTTACATCATATATTAGATAGCAAAACTTCCCCAAATCCTCTTATAATAATACCTTACGTTCTTAACGTTTTCCTGTGGTTGCTGCCTCATTTATCCTCCTCTCTGTGCCCTTCCTTCCTCCTCATCTCCCACCTTTTGTCCTCCTTGGCTGTCCTCCACGGATCATCTACCCTTTTTGCATATGAACAAATTTGGCTTTCCCATCTTCTCCCAGTTTATCTTTGTTTTCCTAGGCAAATAAACCCCTTTTGGCACATGCACTGCCTTTAAGTTCATTCTGTTTGGAAAATTAGAGGTGGGGAAAAGGGTCTGCATTGTGGTCTGTGGGGCCTGGAGGTGCTGAGAATGGGCGAAGGGGCCTGGCAGTACCCGGGGCAGCCTGGTGGGGGCAGCCGCTCCTCGGCTCCAGAGGATCCTGGCTCTTTTATTTTATTTTTTCCAAGGAAATCCAAAAAATCTAGATTTTTATGTGAAATCGCCTACTTTAAAAATATTGCTAATGAATTTAGTGATATAAAAAATTACATTTGTGGGCCAGCCTTGCTCCTGAAAATGCCATCGCATGGCTCTCGGGTTTGAGCTTCCATCTGCTCCCTGTAGCTGACTCTTAGAATTATAGTGTGGAAACTTAAAAGATTCACTGGAGGAACTTAAGAGGAGAATGGAGATGACAGAAGAAAGAGTC
The DNA here is from genome assembly GCF_000956105.1 of Propithecus coquereli. Taxonomy (NCBI): domain Eukaryota; kingdom Metazoa; phylum Chordata; class Mammalia; order Primates; family Indriidae; genus Propithecus; species Propithecus coquereli. Next base: position 3,606,863 of record NW_012142857.1, on the reverse strand, counting down.
GGTGCACATGATAAGATAAACTCAGAATAGTACAAGAAAAGAAAACCAGAGACCAATGTCCCTCTAAACAAAGTTGTAAAGATTCTCAAAATATTAGCCAATTGAATTGAGCAATATAAAAAACAAAGGGTACTACATCACAAATAGGTGGGATTTATCCAGGGAATGCAAGGTTGATTCGATACTAGAAAATCAATCAATGTAATCTATAATATTAACAGACTAAAGGAAAACCCGCATGATAATATTAGCAGATGCAGAAAACGCATTTGACAAAATTCAACATTGCTTCACGATAAAAAAAAAACAAAACTCCCAGCAAACCAGAAATAGAAAAGAATTTCCTTAAATGCATTTCTGAAAAAGGTAAATAATGAATGATAAAGGTTAAACTTAATGATAAAAGACTGAATGATTTCCCACAAAGATCAAGAGCAAGGCAATGATATACACTCTTACCAGTCCTCTTCAATATTGTACTGGTAGTTTTAGCCAGTGCAATAAGGAAAGAAAAAGAAATAAAATACATATAGACCAGAAAAGAAGCTTATGAGACACTCAGGGAATGGCAAAACTGTAGAGCAGGAAAACAAATCAGTAGTTGCCAGGACTTAGGGCTAGGGGAAATATTTGACTACAAAGGGCCAGCACAAGGGAATTTTGGGGGGGAGGGGTGAGTGAACTATTCTATATCCCAAGTTTGGTGGTTGCACAATTCTATGCATTTATTAAAGCTCACAGAACTGTAGAACAACACTAAAACTCTGTTTTGCTCTTTATTAATAAATTACAAAAATTGACTGATTTGGTTGATACTATTTTTTGCCTTTGTTCTTTTGCCATTCCCATTTCATCCTGGCTGATGCAATTGCTGGAGGTGCAGCAGCCATCTGGTGACTGAGGGGAGAAACTGAGGATAAAAGTCAACATGCTAATGCTGGTAAAGAGAAAATGTAGAGGAAGCCAGGGTCCCTTAGCGCATTACCCTGGGCCATATTCCTCCTGACTAGTGGCTTACCAAGGGTGGAGAGTTATCTATACCACATGCAGGCCATAAGAGGTTGCATTGTCTGTAAAGAATTTAAAACAATGACAGAACTAACTGGAAGGAAGTCAGTCTGCTTTTGGTCATCACCACATTCTAGCAGTTCTGAACAATGTCAGTGATAAAATACTTTTCCTCACTTGAGTAAATCTTTTGTAAGTCTAAGTTCTAAACAACTGCTTTGGTTACTGAGGAGTTTTAAGAGCACGTATGTGAGTTACATTTGGCCACCTATAGCACACATATGGACTGAACTATTAATACATGCGTTTGTTTCAATAATAAACTAGAGAGGCTTTCCCTAGATTCTGCTTCATTTAGGGATGGTTTTAAATGATCACTTAAGCCACTCTGTTTCATTCTTTTAAATTTTAAACACGAATTTACAAACTCTGCGTGGTCATATGGAATGACAAAATTAAAGTAACTTGAGTTTGGATTCTCTGCTTTTACAATCACTGTGCTATCGTTGCTTATTTCCAATCTACTGTTTTAACAGAGGGATTTGTTGTGCTACGGCTCTTGGTGACACGGGGTGCACTCAAAGCAAAATGTGATAATTCTGAGCCTTTATGAACTTGCTGGGGGTTCTCTGAATTAACTTCATGCCAAGTATAATGTTCATTTAAAAATATGTAATGAAATATGCTAATTTGAAACATTGCTACAAATAATTCTGTCATAAAGGAGTTTTTAAAAATGATTCATTGCAGTTGTCGCATGTGCTAGGTAGGCAATTGCTTTTAACTTCTTGTGAGACAAAGATATGAGTATTTGCCTAAGCCAAGTAAAACAGGTATTCTGTTAACTCGCTGCTGAACCGAAGCCCATGTGATGCTCCAATTTCTTGCTTTCATAAATGGAGCTACGGGACTTGAGGGGAGAAGGTAAACACGGCACGGAAATAAAATCCTTTACACGACCCCACACCATCAAAGCTCTGATTTCGTTTGAGCGAAATCAGTGCAGGGCATGTTGCCTCTGCCTGGTTGGGGCCTGGCTGCATGTGAGTGTCTTCTATTTGTTTTGCCTTTGCAGACGACAAAGACATCAGTAGTAGGAAGGATTCCTTTGTGGGGAACTTGATCTTTATGATGATTAATGTTGAAAACAGAATTCTAACATGGAAGAATTCAGTTTGCTTTTCAGGCAAGTTGCTTTGATCTCACATTGCCAGAAACAGGGTGACCAGTTGGAGCTGCTCCCGGATAACAGGGCAGGTGGTCACACTAGGCTATGTGGCCCCATGTCAAGTTAGCTGCTTGTGTCCTAGGAGAAGATGGAGGATCCTAGCCACATTTCCTGCCTCCTCTCTGAGGCTGCTGTGAGCATTAAAATCGACCTGACTTCTTTCTCTTTTTCCTAGTAATATTCATTGCTCTCTGTGTTGGGCACTGTGCTGGTACCAGGGACATGACAACGAGCCAGAACAGACACAGCCTCTGACTTTTCAGAGCCTAGATCCTAATGGGAAGAGAGAAATGAAGCAAGTATTCCCAAGAATCAGTATATAAGTAATAGATGTGCAGAGGGCTGGGAAGGGAAGTTACACAGAGCTAGCAGAGAGCAAAGGGGGCAGCCAGCTTAATCTAGGGGCTTGGTGAAGCTTCTTAAGAGGGAGCCATGGTCCTTACAGGGCCAGGTGGCATTTAGTGTCCTCCTCCTCCAGAGGTTACTGTTGTATCTCCCATTTTGCTTAGGGGGCTTTAAGTGGATTCTGTTTCTTGCAACCAACCCTAGAGAGAAGGTTACAAAACAAAACAAAAACGATTCTTAATTGAAAAGAATCCACATCTAATGGAGGAATTCCAGGCACCAGGAAAGGGGATGATGGGAGATATTTTTGAGGGGAGGGGCCTGTTCATTGCTTTGCAAATAATATTGCCAAGTGTAAGGCTGTCCTTGAGTAAGAAGATGCTGTGAAATTTGAGCAGTGTCCCCTTGGGCTGCCAGGAGGGCTGCCCAGGGTGGTGGAGAGCCTTCCTGCAGTTTCCTGGCCCAGAAGGAGATGATGGCATTAATTCCAGGCCTGGAGAAGAGCGGAAAGCCCTGCTCCCAGGGGCCCAGGCGCAGCCCTCTGGCTTTCCTGGGAGTTTCCCTGTGTTAAAATGCATTGGCTGTGAGTCAACATTTCCCTCGCAGCGGGGGGCTCTGTGCCTGAGTTCCTTGGCCTCATTTCCTTCCCAGGACCCGGATGACTGGCAGGCAGCTGTGAATGACAAGCCCCGAAAATAACGGAGGGGGTTTGGCAGGGGGAAAACAGCCCTGACTTGGCAACAAAGCTCTTCGCTTTGGGGCTATGCAAATAGCATCCAGCCACATCCGGAAAGTACATCTACAAAGTGTGTCCCTGGGTGGGTGCAGGAGTGCAGCTCGCAGGTCCCGGGGAAAGCAGAGCCAGTGGAAGAGGCCATCCAAGCAGAGAGAGGCTCACACCGTACGTGAGAAAGAGTGAGATTGGCCACGGTGTCCTGGATGGCTCTGGATGGCTTTGAAGTGCGCATTGCCAGTTTCCTGTCTCGGGACAGGCGGGTGGCCAGGACACCACCTCACAGCCCCCTCTGGGCATGAGCTCCTGTGAATTTACTCTGACTTTTGGGCTGGGCATTGGAAGAGCTGAGTCTAAACCAACCTGCTGTGAGACACCAGGAAAGCTGCTTGAGCTCTCTGAGCCTCGGCCCAACCATATTACAGTGAAAGGTCACATCCACGAGATTGGAGGTCTCTTCCAGCCTATTGTGGGATCTCATCGGAAGTTCTTTCTTCTTATGCATTTAACCACTGTTGACTTACCTTCATATACATCTTGATGACCTTACCTACAAGGTGGAAAACAAAGCCATTTGCTATTTGGTGGGCAGCCTTCCATACAATGGGGCGTCTCCACATTTTGGGGTGGTTTGTGATCATAGATTCAGACTCTCCTTTCCACCCTCTTCTGTGCAACCCCGAGTGTAATTATAGCTCAGAGTCACAAAAGCCGTCAGCCAGGTGGGCAGAGTTTGCCAACCATGGGGAACTGGAGTTGGGAACAAAGACTTCTACTTATATTGGATCTGTGACAGTTTGCTGAAAGCTTGTGAGATTTCCGCAGTTTCAAGACTTTTTTGGTGAAATTTTGTGAATGTAGTTTTTAAACTTTGTATTTTAATAGAGTCTAAGTAATCTAAAGCGTTGCAAAGATAGCACAGAGATACACCTTCACCCAGTTTGATCTAATGTTTTACCTAAAGTTAACATTATACGTAACTATGGTACTTTTATCAAAACTGAAAAATTAACATTTGTATAATACTATTATTAACTACATCATAGGCTTTATTTGGATTTCTCTAGTTTTTTCTACAAATGATCTTTTTCAGTTCCAGGATCCAACCAGGATGCCATAGGGTATTTATTCATCCTCTCTCCATAGTGTCCTCTGATCTGTGACAGTTCTTGTCTTTCCTTTTTTTCTCCCCATGATCTTGACACTTTTGAACAGTTCTGGTCAGGTATTTTGAAGAATGTCCCTCATTTTGGATTTGTGTGATGTTCTGTCGTGATTAGACTGGGGTTTTGGGTTTGGGGGATGAACACCACAGAGACAAAGTGCCCTTTTTGTCTTACAGTGTCAAGGGTACATGACGTCAACCTGACTGGTCACTTGGCTAAGGTGACATCTGACATATTTCTCCATTGTAAAGTTACTAGTTTCCCCTCTTCCTTTGTTAGGAGGGAGTGTGAGTAATTTTTATGCTTTAAATTTGTGTGAGGGATATTATTTCTAAATCAAGGCCCTAGTCAAAAAATTCCTCCTGTGCTAAGGAGTATGATTCTCTGAAATGGAAATGTAATGATTGTAAAAAGCACTTTGGAAGGTACTGGTGAGTCTGAGAGTGACAGTAGGTCAAAGAAGGGGGTCTCTAGCTGAGGTTTCAGGAAGGCCAGAGCATAGGATGTGGCGGGGCGGGGAGCAGCAGAGGTGAGGGGGAAGGAGCAGGAGGACAGAGTGGAGGTTGAGAGAGGGAACCGTGCCTGGCTGAGACCACAGTGCCAGGCTGCGCAGGGAGCCGGAAGAAGGGCAAGTCTAAATGGGACCCGTGGCAAATTAGGGGAGGAGGGGACATTGTGTGCATGGGTGTGCTCCCACGTTCTTTCTCACCTGATTAGTTCCATGAGGCACTCACTCAGGTGAGGCTCTGTGACCATGAAAGGGAGGCCTGTGTGGCTCTCGGACCCCTGATTTTGACCTCTAGGGTCAGCATCATGGCCCTAGGTGGACAAGAACCCCATTTGGGCAACTGTCAAACTATAAGGGTTCTGCTTAGGGGGATATACATACCTGGCCATGTTTGCCTGGGGTCTAAACATCAGCAGTTGCTATTGATCAGAAGGGAATCTCACATCCTTAGCAAGCAGGGGGTGTGGGGAGAGCTGGTTGTCCAAATGCCTCTGCGTTTGGGTTCGTAGGAGAGTTTTTGGGAAGTTTGTCCTGGTATTGCCCTGCTCTGTTCATCAGGGGCCAGCCATGCAGCTATTTTTCCAAGGGGAAGCCTCTGGGTCACTTTTGCAGCCTTCTTCAAGTCGCAATGACTTTTAACAGGCAACATCTGACAGTGTGGGAGCCCCTTGCAGCCCTGGGTGAAATTATGATAACAAGAGAAAAAAGCTATTACTGCCACCATGCTTTCATTATGCAAATGATATTAAGATAGGCTGTGTGGATCGCCCCTGGCTATGCTATAATCTCCATGCAGTGATTATAATGTGTCAAACTTAGTCATTTTGATTATGACATGTTAATTACATGCCATCCTCATGTAGACATGAATATTACTCCCAGTCAGACAAAACACAAATTGGGGCCATTGTTAGTTGGTTAGTTGTGTGCATGTGTTTCAACTTTTTTTTGTTAAATGGATTACAAGATTTAAAAGATACGTAATATTGCAAACTAATTAAATACCGGCCAGATCCTCTATGCTCCACTGGGTGGAGAGAGGGACTGAGGCTCACTCGGACTGTTTGGGTTGCATTTTTGTGCTCTGGGTGCTATTGGCAAAACAGGGTTTCCTGGGAAACAAGCAGCTAGGGTTGCCAGGGATGGGGTGGGAGGCGGTGGGTGAAAGGTTGGTAGGGTGGGGTGTCAGGGAGCATTTGAGAGCTCCAGGCCCACCGTGGGTTGGGAGAAAGAGTGGAGGAGAGCCATAGACGACTTACAGGGATGGCTGAGCCAGAAGGGCCCCCGAGGGTCCTGGAGTTCACCTTTCCCTTCACAGAGGAGGAGACTCAGGCCCCAGAGAGGTGAAGGAACTTGTCTAGGTCCACCTAGCCCGTCTGAAAGAGAGCTCAAGACACCATTTCCCTGTGGCAATGGAAGGGTTGGTCTGGCCTTAATGGGAAGCACCACGTCATCTCCCCTGAGAGGGGCTCAAAGAGCCCCCTGCATTCATGGGTCAGAGTCAAGTCCAAACCTCCTAGCTTGGCAACCATGGTCCTCCATAATCAGCCTCCATTCTACCCATCTTTGGGGCTTATCTGCTGGTCTCATCCACTGTAACTCTGTTCCTTCTAGAAGCATGTTTTCTGCTGCATTGTCCTCCAAAGGCACCTTGAATCTTTATTACTTTGAGCTTACACAGAATCTGAAATAATAACAAGAGCTACTATTTACTTAATATATATTTTTGGTATTTATTTACTGTGTTCCAGGCACCATCCCTCCCCTAAATTTATTTGTATTAATTAATTTTGCTTGACACCAACTGTATCAAATATGTTTTATTAGTATTCCCATATCACAGATGAGAAAACTGAGGTAAAGAGAGCTTAATCCAGGGCGGTCTGCCCCCAGATCCCACACTTCTAGTTGTTAGAATGCGCTGCCTCTCTGGATTAATGTTTTCTTTCAATTGTATTTGTGTTTCAAGGCCTGCATGACATTGTTTCTTCCCTGGGAAGCTTTTTCTCTGTAAGAGACTGTATTATTATTATTCACAAATACTTCCTGTCCTTTCCTTTGCTTTTACCTTTGCTATTTTCTCTCTAACATGACAAACAGAAATGTCTTAGATAGAGACTGCTCCATCAGCCTGGGTTTCGAAGTGAAGATGATACATAACAGAACGCAGCTTCTCGCATAGAGTGAGCTAGAAATTAGTCAGACATAAACTGTTGCTGTGGTAGGCCATGGACAGTGTGGGGTCATGTGTTACTGCAGCATAACCTAGCCTATTCTGACTGATACACCTGCTCATGTGGCCCCACGGATCCCTTCCCCAGCAGGTCCTGACTCACACGGCTTGCCAGCTTGTCACATCTTTCTCTTTCTCCCAGACAGTCCTGTTGATGCCTCAAGGGAAAACCTTGTGTCTCACACTTGTCTGCTTCCCCATCTCTTACCCACACCTGGAACAGTCTAAGCACATGGTAGGTTCTTGGTGTGTGAATACCTATTGAGTTCTTGATAATTATTTTTTTTATGAATGAGGACATTTCACTGAGATCCCATGCAGCCAGGCCAAGGGCTCTGGTGACCCTCACGACCCCCTGAATAACCAGTCTCCCCTCAAAGCCACTGTGTGTGCTTTTCTCCCTTTGCCCATGTGCTGGGGCCCTGGGGGAATAGTAGGAGTTCTTAGTCTCACTGTGGGGCTTCTCAGGGCTGGGGGTGGGGAGTTATTAAACAGGAAAGAGCTCAACCACCAAGCCCATCTGTAAGTCCCCTCCATGTCCCTCCATGGCACCCATCCAGGTCTACATCCAGCCTGAGCATCTCAGGCTCTAGCTGCCTCATCCCCAGTCAGTGGGCTGGGCGAGAGGCTCTCTCCAGCTTCTCCCAGCCCTGAGATCTATGTGTCCAGGCTCCATGTTTATAGCAGAGGAAGAGCTACTGAGGAAGGGAATGGGGCTGGTCCCTCTGCCATCTCCTCTGGGGGTGTTGAAAGGCAGGGCCAGGACCAGGGTGAGGCTGATGAGGCACCTAGGGTGCACATTTAAGGAGGAACTCACTGTCAGGGGCATGCAAATGTCGACCCCCAACTTTCTTAAATTTTGGACCTAAGCCTCTCACTTGCCTCCCACAGCCCCAGCCCTGTGAAGGGACACACAGGAGACAGGGCTGCTGTTTGAATAAATGAAATAGGACACTAGGAAATCGGGTCTGAGTTAAAAAGTGGAGCTAGACCCTCCTGTCTAAACATCTACTCCCGCACTCTGATGCTGCCTTTTGAATCTCCAGCTCCCGGTGAGAATATGAAGCCCCACAACTAGCCTTTAGCAGCTACCAGCTAGCACTTCATGGAGAGCAGTCCACCAAGGGGTTTGAGCATTAGGGCACAATCTTAGGCTCCTTAGGGCAGTTTTGTGGGGTAAGAGAGATTCTGAAAGGGAGAGGTATTGCAAAGACCAAATAGGATGACTTAGCAGTTGGGGCCAGGTGCAGGGCCCAGGTCATTGGTCACTACCCCCCCCCCTGCCCCACCCCAGTGCAGATTTCCAAGGGATACTTCCTACTGTAGGGAGAGATGACAGAAGGTGGACCCCAACTGCAGGCAAGGCGGGCAGCCCCTGGAACGGCCATTTCTCGGTGTGGAGCTCACCCTACCTACCTACCTACTGGGAGTTGAGCTCCCTGGGGGCGGAACTCACCCACTTCCTGAGCACTGTCTTCAGGGACTATCTCAGTCCTCTGCACCCAGAGCATGAGAGCGCAAGCTCCCTCCCCCCTCTGTACCACACACCTCCACTTGTCTTATCAGGTTGAAACAGGGGAAGGGAGAAGGGGAGAAAAGTTAATTTAAGGGGAAAATTATCTCTATTCTCTGCTAATGGAACCTGTAAATTAGGGCATTTAATTACCAAAGACAATTTGTTCGTTTTGGATGCTAATATTTACATTAGCAACTGCTCTGAAAGCATGAAATCTGATGAATTGGCAAAACACTTTTACTCCTTTTCCCCAAATTAATCAAACGAGCTGTGATCGGGCTATTTATAAGTCTAGTTAAGTATATCTCCCTAGCGAGGGATTTTTTTCCCCCACCTCCTTCACATTTTGTGAGCTCTCACAGCTACTCAGCTTCTCACCTAGATACTTGGTACCGGAGGATCTCAGTGGGAAGGTGCTTGATCTATTTCTATATTTAATGACACATTTCATCATAGCGGGACAGAGCATTGTACCATCTTTGTTGAAATTATATTTCAATGATAATCCCTTCCATTTTTGTAACCCCTGGTGACTTCCAAGGTGCTCTTACAGAGAAGAGCTCACCTCCCACTCCTGCTGGTGAAACCTCCAGTGTCAGTCTCCGATGCTGAGGGCTGACAGGTTTAGATGGGGCCCTCCCCCTGCAAGAGCCTGGGTCTGTAAGAAAGCATTAACCTGAGAGGGGAAGGAGCAAATGCACGGACACGGAAGACCATCTTCAGAGCAAGGAGTCTCCAGGAGCCGCCACCTCCTGATGCTGGCCACCCTGGTCTCAGATGAGCCGAACCCCTGGCTGTTGCCCTGATGGTAACCTGCCCTATTGTGACGACGCCTTTCGCTCACTCGATTCCCAAGGGATCTCCCCTCTGCAGCGCAGTGGCACTGAGGGAGGTGGCAGAGGTTTCAGCCTGGCTCCCCCTCCTCACTAGCTGGTCCTCTGCTATAAACACTGAGTGTGGACTCAGGATATCTGGGGATCAGGTGGTTGGGGCCCAAGCTGCTAAGAGACTTGTTTAATTTCCTGCTCTGAATGGAGGTGGGGGCAGGAGTCCGAGCTGTGTTCTCTGGCTGCCAGGAACCCTCCTTTCGTAAAGCTCTATCCCGGGAGATGAGCACAGAGGAAGGGTGTCTAGGCAGAGAATGTGGCTGCTTCTTATTCCAGGCTATGGTCTGAATGTTTGTGTCCCCCAAAATTCATATGTTGACATTGTAACCCCCAAGGTGAGAATGTTAGGAGATGAGGCCTTTGGGAGGTGATTAGGTCATGAGAGTGGAGATCTCATAAATGGAATTCGTGTCTTTATAAAAGAGGCCACAGAAAGCTCGTTCCATCCTTCTGCCATGTGAGAACACAGCAAAAAGACTGCTATGAACCAGGAAACCATACATCAAATTTGCTGGCACCTTGAACTTGGACTTCCCAGCCACCAGAACTAGGAGAAGTAAATTTCTGTTGGTTATAAGTTACCTAGTGTATGGTATTTTGTTACAGCAGCCTGAATGGACTAAGACTTTCTCCAAGGTTCACTTCCCTTTGAGAATCTTTCACTATAATCACTGCTGCCACCATCCTGTTTCCCTTCTTATGCTTTGCCCCTAATGTGGTCTCACAAATCTCGTAATTCCAGTTGAGTGCAGCTGAAATACTTACATTAGACATTATTAAAGGTGTGGGGATAGCAAAAGGGGAAGAAGAAAAGAGAAATGAGATCATGTAGATGATAAGACTAGGTTTCTTCATCTTCGCTTGGGATCCTCTAAAAGAGGACTCCTACCTGCCTCCAGCTACCTCCATGGTGCAGAAGCCATCTTCTACCTCTGCAGTCCAGACTCTTCTTTGAGCACACTTAGACTCTATCATTTTACACCTAGAAGAGAGACAAGCCCAGCAATGGTGTTAGGTGCTCACTCCTGCATTAGAAATGGCCAGTCTGCATTTGGCATTGATGCCAACCTCTCCGAAATGTGCGTTTCTGAATTTCTTGGTCTGGAAGGCTAAAACCTACATATCTAAGACTTCCTGGCAGCTAGGGTTCTGGTTGAGAATGAAATTCTGTCCACTAGACACACTTGCATGAGATTTGGAAGGTGGGAGTAAGGCCAGGGCGATCATCCAAAGGGTTTGGCTAATGCTGCAGGAAACATGGTGTGGTGCCTGGGGCTGCCAAGCAGAGATGCAGGTGCACACACCAGCTCTGCAGGTGCTGAGGGGAGCTGCGGCAGAGCAGCAGAGGCCTCCTCAGCCCTGGATCGCACCTTGCATTCAACAGGTCCAGGGGGCCTCCTGACTCCCACCTTCTGCGCCTGGTCAGCTGGGCATTGCTGTGCATGCTGAGGGCATCACGCCCGGAGATCCTGCCCTTTCACCAATTTTTCTAAGCATCAGTTTCTCATATTAAATTATTATCTGCTTAATATAAACAGAATGATTTCTGTTTCCTGCATGAACTCTGGCTGATGCTTTCATTTGTTTGGCTAAAGCCTGCTTTCATGTCACAGGTCTCCTAGTCCAAGGAAATGTCACCTTTAGAGGAGTGTCTCTCCCATCTATAGGGGTGACATAGCAGCAAAAGATAGCAGTAAGTGGGGTTCTTTGGTGCAGGGTTTCTATACTTTCTTGCCCCAACCAATTATAATTCCTCAGAAATGTGCACACAAAGTTGAAGGCCCAGCAGCCACAATGTGCTGGGAATGAGACATCCTCTGGGTCCCAAGGTCTTTCCTGTCCTGAGAGCTTATGTCCTAAGGCATGAGGCCTAAAGCTGCCATATGAGCTGGGCCCCCACAAGCCTTAATAAGATGAGCCCCCATAAATAAAGCTAATGGAAAGCAGAGGCTAGCTCGACAAGCTTCTTGGAGGCCAGGGCCTGAGAAGAATTTTCAGGGAGAGGGGGAAGTAGAGGTCAAAGGGTGTTACCACCCTGAGATGTGAGAGAGCAGAAATAACCCATGGTGACCATCCAATTATTCCTAATAACATGTCTGCACATTTGTGTTGCAATTCATATTTTCATATTCTGAATTACTTACAGATTGCTGTGTAACACAACTCCCTAAAATTTAGTGGCTTAAAAACACGGAGTGTTTATTACAGCACACAGGTTCCGAGGGACAGGAATCTAGGAACAATGCCTCGTGAGGTTGCAGTCAGTCAGGGCGTTGGCCAGGGCTGCAGCCACGGTAAGGTTTCACAGGGCTAGAAGACCCACTGCTAAGATCACACATGTGGCCGTGGGCAGGAGGCTTCAGTTCCCTGCCATGTGGGCCTCCCGTGCCAGCTAAGGTCCCCCAAAACAAATGATCTGAGAAAGGGAGAGAGAGTGCCACCCCATCACTTCTGCCATAATGTACTGTCTCATAGAGCAACCCTGGTATACGGTAGGAGGGGACTGCACAGGGCATGAAGCCCAGGGGGTGGGATCATTGGGAGTCACCTTGGATGCCGGCCTCACTCATGCTTTCTCTTTTTTCCCAGGGCCGTGTTATTGTGCACATTTTATACATTCTAGATACTAGTGGGCAGTGCACCGTACCCGGAAGTCTTCCGACCCTAAGCTATCAGTGTGGACTGACCAATAGATCCAAATGTAGAATTTGGACCTTGATGTCTAAAGAAATTAGAGATATTTTTATTCCTTACTTATTGCAAATTGGGTATTTCAATTGCTTTGGTGATAAGAATTTTTTTTCTAAATCTGAAATAATATTTTAAATACATTCTTGCGCCCAGGGACTAAATTGCTTACCTCTGGCTTGACCACGGTGGATGTTGAGGTGACCGTTTTGCTCCCTTGTGCCCTCAGGTCTTTTTCCACCTGCTCCCCATCAACTTCGCCGTCTCCTTTAGCTTCTCCAGGAGACGACGTGCAAGCCATCAGCCCATTAAGATAACTTTGGAACCACTTAAGATGGGCTATTTCAAAAGGTACCAAATTCCCTGATCTTATAACTGAACCATTTAACTAGATCATCCTGTAAAGAGAAAATGCGTTAAAAATACCAGTTAATTACTTTTTTTAATTCCCAAGGCACAAATAAGTCCTAGTTAACCGTCTTTGCACATTTATATATTTAGACATCAGGATGTGACTCTATTGCAGTCTCGGCAGCCAGCAGGCACAGGAGTCGAGGACAGCTGGCTCGAAAGTCATGAGACTGGCTGCTTCAGGTACTCAGGGACTCGTTCACCTGAATTTATTGCCACATACCACCAGATATTTATGGTGAAAAATCCCAGAAAGAAAATTATTGAACTAAGGCCTTATTAGCAATTTTGGAAAATACATATTGTTGGCCTAAGTAATATATTAATAGCGTACCGTGATTAGAAGTATCAATATGGAGAAATGTTAACTGAGCCTCAGTCCTGCCTTGATGATGCCAGATGAGTAAAACTCAAAAGCAGGTTCAATTTACTCCTTGGAAGCAATCAGCATTAAAGAAATCCGGAGACTAAAAACTTTCCTAAAATCGCACAAGCGTAGAGCTAAAAAATGATAATCTTCTTTTCCCCCTTCTGCATTTAGACTTTAGGGATGACAATATAACAAATTGAGAGGGCCCCTGAAAATCCATTCATGTCACATAAAGTCCATCAAATAGAACTGGTTTTTATGGGTTAGTCTAGCAACTACTTCGCTTTGAGAGCAACATTTCACTCTTTTGAAATCTAGCTTCCCCATTGTCCCGAATGGTTGGAACCAAATAAAAATTGAATTCATGAATGAGTAAAAGGTTAAGTCTCAGCTAAAGTAGGTTTCACCTCTTGATGCATGGAAATTCAAGCATTTTGCCAGTGGGAGAACCTCTTCTGTCCTGTCTCAAAATACGGGTACCTTTACTTTTTGCACCGCTGAAGGACGATTGGTTATCTGGTTTCCAGGCAATCGATAGATTGGAATCGGTGATGGGAAAAGAGGAGTTGCCGCCAGACGTAGGCACAGATGGCAGCAATCACAGCAGTTGAAGCCCCAAAGAGGGAAGAGACAGGGCCCTTACAGAAAGCAGACATAATCCCAAGGAGTTACGGTTGTCTGCGGTTACGGAGAAAGGGGCAAACAGCTGTAACCACTTTCTTAGCTTTTGAGGGAATTAGTGAATTACAGCTCAGTGCTAATTCATCTATGCTTTCTTTCATTCAAAGAACACTTACGTGTCAAACTGGGGCCAACAAAGAGGAAATGAGACACTGTGTTGGCTGAAATCTAAGGTCTTCTAGCTTTATGGTTCTGAAAATATTGAGCGTCCACACGGAAAACCCACTAATAGGGTTTAAATGTGTCCCCTCCAAACTTGTGTTGAAATTTAATCCCCATTGTCATAATGTTCAGGACGTGATTAGGCCACGAAGGCTCTATCCTTGTGAGTGCATTAGTGCCTTATACAATGGCTTAGGAAGACGAGTTCCCTCTTGCCTTTTCTGCAGGATGAGTTCCCTCTTGTGCTCTTCTGCCATGTGAGGACACAGCACTTGTCCTCTTTTGTCCCTTTCACCTTCTGCCAGGTGAGAATGCCACCATGAGGAGACGCCATGGATGGAACAAGCCCTCACCTGGCACCAAACCAGGTGGCACCTTGATCTTGGACTTCCTGGCCTCCAGAACTGGGAGACAATAAATTCTGTTCTTTATAAATTACCCAGTCTCAGGTATTTTGTCATAGGAGCACAATGGACTAAGACACCCACGCTGGGCATTCTACATTCTCTGAGTCTATCTCCAGTTGCCACTAAATAAAAAGTCTAACTCGAATTCATTCTACTCTTCAAAGAAGGCAGGGGAGCTTAATCTGCTTTAGGAAGATTTTCATGTCCAAGGCTGTAACAGGCACGTGTTGGTGCTCACCTGGGCCTGTGACCGATGGAGCAGCACCTTCCTGGAGAGGCGGGAAATGCAGCCTGGCCACAATGTCTGAGGAGCACATCCAGGAGTAAGGACTGAGGGTCAAGTTGCTATTTTAGGATTGGAGCACAGGTAGTGGGAGAGTCAGAACCTCCTGAGAAGACAGGTGAGAACCACCTATAACACCAGTGGCCTCAAAGTCAAGCCCTTGGTCACAGTTTTTGTGCAATCAAGAAAGTGGCAGCTTGTGAGTATGGAAACACCAGTAGGGGCACCCTTTTAATGTCAGGGAGGGTGCAGGACCACCTTCCATGTGATAATCTAATCCTGTTACACCATGTAGCATAATTTGACTTGCAGAATTTTGAATTTGTATAACTATAAACCACGTGGTCATGGTATTCTCTTAAAGTGTCTAGGTTATTGAATGCAATTCGAGTTTACTAAAAGATTTATGTATGCTCCCCTAGGTCCTCCACAAATGCTAGTTTTCCTCCAGAATTATAAGATCTCTAAAATGGAAGAGACTGCAATGAACCCATTTCACCAAAAATGATTTGGGGCCCCTGAGTGTGCTAGCTGTTCAGAGTGCCTCTGAGGGCACATGTGGGTAGGGCGTCATTGCCCTGTGCATGTCCTAATGAGATCTCAAGCTGCACCAAGTGATGGGCCCAGGCTGGACGGTCTAGTGTGCCGTGGCCAATGGCAATGTCAATACACAACATAAAGGAACAGCACCCCAACAAGCTGAACAATGCCTGGTTTTTCTTCATTTCACAGAAAATGGAGAGCATTAGTATGGAAGGGACTATCAGAGGCCAAATGTCTTTGTTTTGCAGCTGCATCCAGGAGGGCTGGTGAGGTTCAAGAACATTTCCTAGGCATATGGAAGTCAGAGGCAGAGCCAGACCTGGGCCTTGGGTCTCCCTCTCTCAGGCCATGCTCTTTCCCGCTGTTCCCCATTCTGAAACGGACCACAGTCACTCTCATGAGGGGCAGGTAAGATGATCCTCCCTTACTGGGTGGGGAACTGCGACTTAGAACAGGCTCATGACTTGTCTAAGGACACACATGTGATGGATGTTTAACCTTCTAAAGAATATTTTTCTAGTTTCAAAGGTGAAACAAAGAGCTGGGTCTTTTCTTCCAACTAACTGGGCTCTTACAAGAGAGAACACCAGCTCACCAGATGGGAGCAAAAGCAAGTTTTGTTGTCTTTTCCTGTGAGCCTAGACTCTTTCAGAGGAGAAGGAGGTAGTATTGGACTGTGGTTCAGAGCATAGACGCTGGAGCCAGATGGCCTCTCAAAGCTACATAGCTTTGGACAAACTAATCTAATTTCTGTGTGCTTTAATTTTCTCAACCAGAGAATAGGACCAATAATAGAATCTATTTTATAAAGGTGTTGAGAGGATTAAATGTATTAATACATGTAAAAGGCTTTAATATTGTGCTTGGCACAGAGTTAAATGTTCGCTGTCAAGCTGTCACCTAGCCAAGGAAGAGGAAGAGTTATTGCAGCTCTCAGCCTTGCAGGGAGAGTATGGTACCCTTTCTGCTTCTCTCTCTAAGGTGGAAAAGGAAGTGCAAATCCATCTCCATTGAGATGTCCATTGTCTGAAAATCTTCACACAAGTGACAGAAAGTCAAGAAAGAAACAGAACCAGCAACCTTCTGCTAGTCGCTTGAATTCAAATTCAAAACAATTGACTTGAATTTGGCCAATGAATCGAGCCTTTGATGGCATCAGGCATCGATATCAGAGCCGAGTCCTGCTAACATATGGTGCATTCCTGCATGTGGCACTGGTTTTACAGGTGACACCAATCCACACTTGACCGTGCCAGAGCGATGAGTGTTAAATGAAGGAAAATGGATTTAAGAGCTCTATCTTGTTTTATTTTAAAGGCATAAAGTTTCCCCTCCAAGATTTAAAGCAGATCCCAGGATCAGGACCTGATTCATATCCCATTCAGATGATGTGCCTCTCAGCCAGAAGGGGTGGAGGAGGTTTCTGAGCTTCTGAACTTCCACCCCCCCTCCGTCCCCACCCCCCATCGCCACTTCCACCTCCATCAACTACTCCAATTCTCTGTTCCTTTTTTTTTTTTTTCCCAAGCAAAACTCTTTAGAAGCCTACTGTACTTGCTGTTTCCAATTTCTCTCCTCCCATTCTCACTTGAGCTTGCCTGATGAGGGCTTTTGCCCCTCCTCCCCACGGACTGTTCTTGTCCCGCCACCATGTTTCTACATCCCATTGCCAGTTCTCAGTCCTCACTGATTTCAGCTCTCAGCAGCATTGAACAGCTGATCACTTTCTTCTGAAAACACTTTCTTCACTTGGCTTCCGGGATACCCCAGTCTCCTGTTTCCTTCCTGCTGCACTGCCTGCTGCTTTTCAGCCTCCTCATCCCCTTGAACGCTTGATGTTGGGACCCCAGGGCAGAGTCCTGGGAACACTCCTTGTCTGTCTACACTCACTCCTGGGTGGTCTCATCCAGTCCCAACTATATGCTGATGACTCTGAAAATATTAACTCTAGTCTGACCTGCTCGCCCAAATCCAAGATTCATATACTCACTACCTTCTAGACTTCTGTACTTGGATGCTTAGTAAACATTTAAAGCGTCCTATGTTCCATAGTGAGAAATTGATCTCCTCACTCCCAACCTGCTTTCCCTGCCATCTTCCTATTTATTCTGTTAGTGGTAACATCATCCTTCCGGTTGCTCATGTCAAAAAACTTTTGAATCATCCTAAATTTTTCTCTTTCCTTACATCCCACACTTACTTCATTGGCAACTATTAATACATCTATCTTTATGTGAAAAATACATCTAGAACCTGATCTCTTCTTATTTTGCTTGTTCATTCATCTATTGATGGGCACTTGGGTAGTTTCCACTTTATGGTTATTGTGAATAGTGCTGCTATGAATATTGGTGCAGGTATCTGTTTGAATACCCGATTTCAATTCCTTTGGGTATATACCTAGGAGTGGAATTACAGGGATGTTTGGTAATTTTATGTTTAACTTTTTGAGGAATTGCCAGACTGTTTTCCATCGTGCTGCACATTTTACATTCCCACCAATAATGCATGAAGCTTCCAAATCTCCAGATCCTTGCCAACACTTGTTATTTTCAGTTTTTGACAGCCACTCTGCTTCCCGCACACCCCTTGACGGGGTCAGCCATCCTCTGATCTTGGTACCTTGCACTTCCTGTTCCCTTTACTTGGAATACTGTCCCTAACCTGCATAGCTCACTCTCCCACCTCCTTCAAGTCCTTGCTCAAAGGTCTTCACTAACCACCCTATTGAAAGGGCACATCTTCCGTACTTTAATGTTCATCCATAGCACTGATAGCTTCTAACTTACTTGATAACTTGTTATTTCTTTATTATCTGTCCTCCCATCCATCCCTCCTATGAGGGCAAGGGTTCTTTCTTTTTCCAATCTGTTTTATCACTGCTCTAGCCCAGTGCCCAGAATAGTGCCTGGTCCTTAACAGACAGGCACTATTGTCAAGAACAATTATAAAATGAATGAGTGATGTCTGAGCCGAAACTTGCAGGATGAGTTGACTAAGCCAGGCAAAGAAGGCAAGGGGAGGGAAGAGGTTCTCTGTGCTGAGGGAACAGGTGGATCGCCATGAACTGGACCTGCTTAATGCACGAATGGATGAGGTTCTCCTGGAGGCAGAGACCCCACGGCTACCACTAGATTTTCTTTGCTCATTGTCAGTTGCCATTTGCACCATGATTTGCTTATATGCTGACGAGTGACCACTAGATTCTGCGGAGACATAACAGTGTGGATATTGATAGCCAAACATAACCCAGCAATCTCGTGAGAGGAGAACGTTAAGATCTATACCTGGAAACAGAGCTACAAGATTGCCACCTTGGTATTATTGTTGTCGTTATTGTTATTTTTGTGTAGTGCGTGCAGTGAACATTCTGAGCCACCCACCGCACATTCTGCATGTTTCAGTCCAAACTACAGGACGTTTAAGCTCGAAGCTCTTATACCATGCTGTTGCATCCTGTTGCCCCCTGGTCAGATTATAGTGGGCTGGAGTCCCCTCCCCCATCTCCATCAGCACGTGGATCACCCCCTGACCACTATGGAGCCTGCTCTATGCCTGTACCCTACTCAACTACTCCCAAGTAATGTAGAGCATCAGAAGAAGACACGTGAAATGACGGTGGTGTGAGTCAAGGTCAGAGCAAACCGGTGCTGATGCCAAGTGCCGAGGAAGTTTTCCTCCTCTCTCCTTATACCCTTCACTTCCAGCTCTAGAAAGTTGCAGCTGGTCTGGGGACCTGGTCAGACTTAAGGGCAGGTGGAGAATAGGGGAAGAAAAGGGAGAGCAGCTGATATTTCCTGTCTGTTTTCTAAGCCCACATCCTGCTGGGAGAGCTTTCTGGGCTCCAAAGGTGCTATATGAACATAGCTTCTGTAGATGCAGAAGCAGCAATTCCTACCCCACAGGCAGCCCTCTGCCTGCCCCTTACACCTCCACAGATGGGGAGAACATGGATGTGAATGAGTTATTTTGCAGCAACCCACAGCCACCCCTACTTCTGGCCTGACCCATTTTCTCCAACTACAATGTGACTCTGATAATCCCTGCTCTGCTCTCCGTCTTGCCTAGAGGCTGCTAGAGTTCATTAGATTAAAAAAAATCTATAAACTACTTGGAGCACCTTAGAGGTAAGTGCTCTATAAGTACAATGTAATAATAATAATGCTACAATAATTACCTTGATTAATTTATGCATAAGACAGAAAAAAAGATTCTTAATTAAAAAACATTTCAACTGCGTGAACACAGGCCCCATATATTAGAAAGTAATACCCCCAGCAGAGGTTCTAACTCTGGGCCAGACCACCAGGATAATGAGTCTCCCGCCCTCATTCGGTGCCCTCTGAGTGTTTTGTTTACGGGGTAGATGACTATGCTCTGTGGCCAACAGACTGGGAAGGCAGAAGATGAAAGACAGATGTTGGTGTTGTAAATACATAAAATAGAAACTAAGTTAACCGATGATACTCGTCTTGGACTGCAAGTCATTAAGAACCGATGGTAAGCTACTCAGTGACATCAATAAAATGAATTCTTTTTTAAAGAAAGCATATTCAAAACAAGTACATAGAACTACTTGTGGGCAGGTGTAAAGCTAAGCCGGAAGAAAACTTTTGTGAACCTCCCTCTTTCTACCATTCAGGTTCCCAAGAGCTACTACGGAAGCAATGTATGCTCTTGGTGTTGTGGGTACACTGCAAGGACACACTGGAATGTGGCCTGGATCAAGACATGTCCTCATCAGCCACCAGTCAGTCTCCCTAAGCAGAGGATTTGAGTGGCTAATTTGCAGCATTCAGCAGAAGTGCCTCTGCGTGGTGGGATATAAACCAGCTTACCCTAGGGGCACCCTGGTGCCTGGGCCGTTTGTGGTTGCCTCAGGTTGTGCACTAGCCCCGGATTGGATTTGCTATGGCTAGGGAAGCAGGGGTGATTTAACCAGCAAGGTGTCCTGCAGGAATTCTGATGTCCTATTTTGTGGGAAGGAGCTGGCTGGTGGGCTACCTTCTTTGAAGGTAACCACATATGTAGTGGGTTAAAGCCCCTCCTTTAGCCTGTCCTGTACAATTTACAGACCTATTCTCTTTGGAAACCTAGAGGAACATTGGCAGGATAAGATAAGAATTTCCTCTTCTAATAGCTAAGCAGAACTAGGAAAGTCTATCTGCAGGGGGTTAGAATGGCTGGAGCAGGGGAAAAGAAATGTGTACGTGTGTGTGTGTGTGCATGTATGTGTGTATATGTGCATAGTCTGGCAGGTTGAATGGGGGGAGGGTAAACATAAAGCTACAAGATGCAAACCAACATCGTGGTCATGTACAAGGGCTGTTTAATCAGATTGCTTTCCTAACATCCAGCACTGAGAGAATTGGCAGCTCTGTAGTAAGGAAACTGATCATTTTGAATCAGAGATGCCTAGCTGGGAATGGGCTAGAACAGGATACTGCAATGGGGAATTTTCACAGATAGGGTGCAGCAAGAACACCCTGTATGAGAGGGTCAAGTGGCACCATCTTGGTTAGAGGGCCACAGAATGCCATAGACAAACTTACCTCCTTGAAATTCATGTGGGCCAATTTTCTTCTCTTGTAAGGGCCAAGGCCTGTGATTACTCATGGGCCACAGTAAGTTGGCTCCATGGAAAGGCAGAAGCATATGGAAACTCTGTCTTGCTCTGCCTGAAGCTCAGCGGGATTGGGCCATTTATGCTGAGTGCTCACATCCATCAGTTCAGCAGTCAGTATACTTCCTCTGTGCCAGGCACTGTGCTGGTGATTGGATTGCAGGAATGAATGAGATATAGTACTGGTCCTTGGGCAACACATAATATATTTGGGGAATATGAGCCCTGGGTAGTAGAGGCCATAATTTTCCCAATTCTTCACCATTCTGTGTTGTCACACACTTTTCTATATAACTTTGCAGTGCCTCTCATCATGGACAAGTGACCTGTCCCACCACTGGACACTGGGATCAATCAAGCGACTAGCTTTGGTCAATGAGATGTTAGCAAATATGATGCTGGATCTGCTTGCTTTCCTGAGCCTCTGATGTGGTAACAACATGCTCTGATTAGCCTGATGGAGGGGAAACACACGTGGAGGGGAGGTCATTCCAGTTGAGGCTGACATAGGTCAGTCATTGGCCAGCTGGTCCCAAGATGAGTAGCCTCAAATGAGAGTAGAAGAATCACCTAACTGAGTCCAGCCTAGATCTTTGACCTGCAGACTCAAGAGCTAAATGAATTCTTATTGTTTCAAGCCACTGGGTTTGGGGATGGTTTGTCACAGCACTCTTGTGGCGATCAATACAAACATGAAAAGATACCTAATGATACCAATGGGTCTATGCAAACTGCCAAAGATCACTGCCCTGGAAGAAAGGGGGAGCCGAGTTCTGGCACGGCTCTAACTAGAGTGTGACCTTGGACATGGTGCTTTCCAACTCCAGGTCCTCTCCTTTGTAAAACGAAAGGATGAGACTAGATATCACTAATTGGGGTTCATGATTGGTTCCAAGGGATCTTTGAACCCTTTGAGATTGTATGTGTATTTCATAGGTGCATGTGTTTCATGGGAGAGGATTGGTCCATAGTTTTCATCAGATCCTTGAAGGAACTGTGACTGCAAAAATAAGAACTCCTGGAGGAGGAGATTTCTGGGGCTCTCTGGCTCTGACTCCCCACACCGGGCTTCTGTGCTGATTAACAGCATAGGAATTAGGTCTGTCTTACGCCTCTCTCCTCTTCTAGTGGAACCTTCTGCATTCTTCAATGTCCTATTAGGTGACAGATGAATTGATTCTAGATAAGGTGTAAATGGCTAATAACATCAATGTCTCCCCTGGGTACTAATTCTGTATTTGAACTCAAGTTTTTAATGTTCTTATCCATAGGAGTGACTTGATGTCATGATTCCTGACACAGGCTGGTGTGGATAAAATTTTTAGAGCATGGGGTTTGTGATGTCCCTCAAATCATGCTGCCCAAGCCATTTGACATTTTAGGCTGTTCTACAAGTGGTCTTGAAGAGGCTGAGACACAGGACAGGCACATGGTTTTCTAGCAGCAGGACCACCTCAGACTGTGGTTCATGTTTAGCCCCCACATTTTCTAAGTCCCATATAATAAGGAAGTCTGTTAGATGGATCTGACCTCAGTGTGTGTGTGAGTGTGCTTGTGCAAGAGAGAGTGTGCACTCATGCTAAAACTGGACCACAAAACTTCTATCCTTATCTTTAGCTTTCTGTCGTGTTGTGATGTAATATAGTCAAACTCTATAGCTTGAGGAATTTCCCCAAATCATCTGCTCCAGGCCCTGCGTTTGTATACTAAGGCACTGCTATCATCACCCCCATTTTACAGTTGGTGCAAGTGATACTCACAGAGGATACAGGACCAGCTCCCATGGCTGGTAAGAGAAGGAATTGGGACTAGAACCCAGGACTCCTGCCACCTGTCACTGGACTCTTTTCTGTTACAGAGACATATTAAAGACCTTTACCTCATTCTCTCCCTCTTACTCTTAAACCATTAGTAAACACTATTGTCCACAAATTGTCTTGGCTAGTGCAGAAGCCTAGCGCTAGGCAGGCACACTCAGGTGTGGTTGTTTTACGCAGTAGGGTGTTGCGAAAAGACAGCTAAAGAAATTCTTTGGGGACAACCCTGGCATTCTCACTCTGAACTGTTTGGTTCTGAGAAGCATGTTATGCTTTCACCCATACACTCAGTTTAGGCATATGCAGGTGCGCAGCACGTGCATTAATGCCAGGATGCATGAGGCACGTGCACCTGTGTGTTAGAGTAGGCTACAGTCCTGGCAAAGGGAACAAGGTGGCCTCGGAATCGGAACACCTGGGCTCTCATCCCACCTCTGACACCGATCTCTGGGCCTCGGTTTGCTTTCATTATCTGCCAAATGAAAGGGCAGCATCAATTATTTTCTAGGTCTCAGTTGCCACTCTGACATCACAGGCCTCTATGCATATTCATGTGTGCAAAATGGCCTGCAGCCACAGGGAAGTGTGACTGCTGGAGGCGATTTGCATGAACAGAAACCAAAGCCTTAGGCCACAGAGATGAAGCTTCAGTGGTGGAATTTCCAGTGTTATCTTTAAGAGAAGGATGGGGACAGCAGGAGGCTAAGGTGCTCTGAGTCCTCATGTGGGTGTCAAGAGCACGCAGGTACCAACAGACACCGAGCACCCACCTCGGGCTCCAGGTATAAACTTATCGGGTCTGTGGGCTCACTTTTGGCTGGCTATTTAGTTCTAATGCCCCAAACTAATTTTAAATAAAATAAAGGAATCCCCCTAAATATTCTATATGGGTTTTCTTCTTTATTTTAGAGGGACATTTCAAGACTAGTTTCACCCAGGTTTAGCCGAAAGGGAAATTAAACTCTGCATTTAAATGGAGTTTACACACAAAGGAATCCATTAGTTTCAATATTTCTCAGCAGGAGGACTCAGAGTTATTTAAATAAGTTTAGATATTAAACCTAAAGTAGCCATTAAAGCAATGTGGATTTGTTTGTCTGTTTTTTTCCCCCAGAGATCTTTTTTTTTTCCATCTGACTGAAAAAATCTATTGCTTAACCGATGGAGGATATTTTAATGCATTAAAAAAAATCTAGGGACTTTTTAATATAGCACTTCCTTTGAATTTTTAAGTACCATATTACAGCATACTTATTATAGCCAAGTGTCATCCTTTGAACAGATTAAACTCCCAGCGTTTTCCCTTCCCTGCCCCTGCCCTCGGCAGAGCAGCGCTAATATAAACACTGACATTAAACCGTATTGGCTATGGAAGAGTCTTTGATTGTCATTGAGATTATTTTAAAAGTTATTTAGGTCCCCCTGTTACATCTCTGCAAACCACTGAGAAAATGTTGTGCTGGGTTTCTCTTTGCGACATTTCTTTGGGGATTCATAAATATTGATTGTACCGTAAAAAATTGATGGAATCTTGAAACAGACTGCAGTTGAGGCAGCTGGGGAATTTACTCAATTTTTCTCAATCGCTGCAGTCTATAAAAAGAGGAGATTTTGCAAATTGTTTCTCACCTTGTCTTTTTAGTATTTAATAGCTCTCAATTCTATAGCCTTCTGAACCATGCGCTGGGCATGTTTTCTATCAAAATGGAATCAGGCCTATTCAATGGGAATTAAAAGGTGGGAGCAGGTGATGAATGGGTTAATCTCTGTTTTGTTCTCCATGCTCTCTCTTCCTCCTCTCTTCCTGTCCTCTGTCCATTTTCAGTGTCCTGCTGTTTTGGTCCTATAAATTCTATACCTCTCCCCAGCAGCCCTCTCCTCACTTCATAGGGCCATTGTGGAGATAAGGTTAGAGACACATGACAACATCCAGGCGACCTTTAAACCACACTCTCATCAAGGGACACGCTGCTCCCTCTTGTTTATACAACAAAGTCCTTCACCAGCCTGCCATTCAAAGCCCTTTGCTCTCCCTCTGCCTCTAAACTAATTCTCTTTCTGAAACCCTAGTTTCCTTCCTCATGAGCCCCTCAGAACTGCATCATGCATTTCTTCTTACCAACCTTGGTCCACACGTCTCTACCCTGTCTGGATTCTCCTTGCCATCTCTTTCTGTGGCAGGCAGAATGATAACCTTCCTATAGACGTCTGTGTTCACACTCCCAGAATGTGTGACTTTGTTAGGTTATATGGTAAAGCTAATCCTAAGAGGCTATCCTGCATCATCCTCGTGGGCCCAGTGGAATCACAAGGATCCTTAAAAAGGGAAAAGAGAATTGGAAAGAAGAATCCAAGCAATGTCAGCACGGGAAGGATGTGGCCCAACCTTGTGGCTTTGGAGGATGGAGCCATGAGGCAAGGAGAGCAGGTGGCCTTTGGAAGCTGGAAAGGAAGATGGAAAAGGTGAGGAAACGGGTTTTCCCCTAGAGCCTCCCAAAGGAACTCAGCCTGCCAGCACCTTGACCTTAACCAGTGAGACCCATGTTGGACGTCTGACCTTCAGAACTATAGGGTAATATATTTGTGTTGTTTGAAGCTACTAAGTTTGAGGTAGTCACATCTTAATCACCCTTAAGGTAATCACCCACAAGGACAACTGCAAAGTCTACTTTGTTGTATAAGGTAACATTCACAGGTTCTAGGAATTAGGACCTGTGTATCTTTGGGGGCCATTACTTAGTCTGACACACTTGGTCACAAGAAGGAGGTGGCTTTGCCAGCTCCTGGGCCAAAGAACCTAAGGCTGGAGAGGGGATGAGCCCACTGTTGACTGACATTGCCACCACTGTCACGTTCAATATTGGGATTTCTCTGTGGGGGCAAAGGACACGGCATTGATCTTATTGATCCTGAATTCATCATCCATGGAATCAAGTGGAAGCTCCTTTTTGTCTTGGTCACCTAATTATTTTTCTCTTTTTGTAATGAAGAAACAGGTCCAATGACTTGCCCAAGATTGTAAATGGCCAGTTTAGCAATCACATGTGGCACCTGAATGGGCTGGAAATGATCACATTTCTTTGATTCCCCCAGGAGGGGAGTGTGTGTGGCCTCAGGTCCCCTCACCGATGACAGCCGATCCATGATGACAATCCTCACCCCACTCCACAGGACACAGAGTACCAAAAGAACCACTGCACGGGTGATGTAGTTTGGGGGTGGGAGTGCTCTATGAACCTTTAAAAACCTCATGCAAAGTTTTTTGGTATATGGGGAGGTCTATTATTTATTTATTTATTTATTTTGAGAGAGTGTTCAGATTCTTAAAAGGGTGCACATCCCAAAAGTTAAGATCAAGGTTCAGGTCCTCTCTGAGGCTGGTGAGAAAGAAGAAGAAGGAAGAGGAGGGGGTGTAGGGAAGAAGAAGAGGAGAAAGCCTGGCCAGTCCACTTCTAACCATAGCTGGAGAAAATGGCTTCATTCATTCAACCATTACTTTCTGTGAGCAAGACCCTAGGGCGTGAGGAGGCTGGGAACTGGGAGATGAAAAGCCAGGATCTCTGCCTTCAAGAACTGAGATTTTAAGTTTGCTTTGACTTTGAGAGCTCGTTGACTTTTTGCCTCTTGAGAATGCTGCAGTCATTCTCTGTCCTCCGTGTACCAGATGTGTATTCTGTGCAGATCCTGTGCTGGGGCCGGCCTGTGGCCTCAAGTCTGGTAGAGCAGTTGGGAACTGTCCGTGGAGGGTCTGAATGTCAACCCCACAAGGGGGCTTGTGACCAACGTCAGGTGGTCCGAGGATATTGAGGAGGAAGGGCTCCGTGTAGGATTCGGATGACCTCATGGCGGTGGCAGGGCTTGCAGGAGGGATAATGTGCAGGGAGAGGAGGAGAAGTGGTTTGGAAGGATGTTCTAGGCAGGAAGAGAAGAATTGTGAGCAAAGAAGCAGAGTGAAAACTCTCACCCATATGAGAGGGGCCATGAGTTCAGTGTGGGGAGTAAGTGATAGGGTTTCAGGTCCCTGGTTTTTTTCTTAACTGTGACCTCCCAGGCCTGGCCCAGGTGAGGCGCGTCTCTGCATTCAGCCCTTCTCCTGTGCTCTCAATCCTGGTTCTGACCTTCACTCTCATTAAACTGGAGCGGCTATGTCACCTCTAAGGTGCTCCAGGACTAACATGATCCACCTGAGCTCCAGGAAAGCTGGCCAGGACAGAGGGCAGGGATCCAGCCCCATCCTTACCGGGCTGCAGCAGCCAAGGGTCCTAAAAGCCATCATCACAAGGCTTAGGAAGCCAGGGTCTCACCCCATCTGCTCTGCCGCAGGGGCTCTGCTCAGGGGATTTGCTTGAGAGACAAAGAGGCCATCAGAACAGGAGCCTCCCAATTTCCACCAAAAGCCCTGCTGTGTTCTGTGGTCCCCACCAGCAGCCACTGTGCAAAGCCCCCTTCTCAGACTCCTGCTGGCTGGGAAGTCAGCTCACCTCTCCAGATTTCCTCCCCATCCAGAGCTGTAGCCCCCCGGCCCTCATTTCCTCAGCAGATCTCCAATGCCTTCAAATGAATGATTCTGTTTCCTCTGGTCCTGCTACTTGTTCTTGGCAGGAATGCTGGTCTGCCTTAAGCTACTATATTCCACCAAGAAGCAGAAAACCCTTTTCTCATCTTTGCTTTTGAAGACTATAGTCACTGTAGGAATTCTGCCTTGGCAGTTGTTTTCTTTTAGGACGGTGAATATATTATTCCCTGTCTTCTGGCTTCTGTTGTTTCTGTCAAGAAGTTGGCTATCAGTCTTACTGCTGGTCTTTGAAGGTAATGTTTCTTTTTTTTCTCTTGCTGCTATAAAGATTTTCTGTGTTCTGGTACTCCAGTTACAGTGAAGTTAATTTTGTCACCATGTCCCAAGTGGCTCCTGTGCGCTTCTCTGTATTTTCCATCCCTTTGCCTTTCCGGTATCTTCTGACCTATAACCAGGCTCTCAGGCCCCCACCTGCTCAGGTCCTCAGCGCCCCGCAGCCGGGTCACTGCACTCGGTCCTTGCACTCGTCTCCCTGCCGTGAGGTCTGCTTCCGCTCGTGCTTTCCATCATCCTCTGGGCCTAGTGACCTCACTAACACCAAATATGACCATGTCACTCTTCTGCTTAAAATGTCAATTGATTTCCCATTCCCCATGGAGTAAGTCAATCCCCAGTTTCTTAATGTGGTACTTAGGACTCTACCACACGCCTCTGCTCATGCCGCTGCTTCTGTCTGGAAAGCTCTTCTATCTCCTTTTATCTGACTAAGGTACATTTATTCTTTCCACCACGGCTCAGTGATCGTCACCTCCAGGAAGCCTTCCCATCTCATCTCTGCTCCCCACGCCCCTTCTCTGTGCTCCAATTATACCCTTTCCATATCTCTATAATCATGCTGGACACAAATGACCCTCTCTTTAAGCGTCTGTCTTCCCCGCTAGATTGCAAGATCTTTGACCAACTGTGTCTCATTCATCTTTATAACCCCAGTGCCCAATACCTTGCCCGGGACACAGAAGATACCCAGTAAATGTTTAAATGATGGATGAATTGACAAATAAATTTGCATAAAAATTCCTTAAGTTTCACATCCTTGCATGAGTCAATAATATTAGTCCTATTTTAGGTGGTGAAAAAATATAGACTAAGTTCTCTGTCTCTAATTGCACAGATAGTAAAAGATAAAATCGCCAGAGTCTTCTCCTTTAAAACTGCATCTGTCTGATGAAGGCCACGCTGACTTTCCTCTTCCTTCTCTTAATTCTTTTGCCAATCAGAGTCCTTAACACATGATCTAGCCTTTGATCATACATGACCTTCTATTGTTCTCTAATTGTAACAGAGGCAGAAAAAATCAATTGGCCAAGTGTTTTCCATGACATTTTCCATCATTTTAGTTCAATACTATAGCTGTATTGATCGATGGCATAGAAATTGGACATTAGAAAAGACTGTTTTGACTAAATATTATTGCCGAGTTGGTGGTCTCGACTGGGCAGAACTGGGGAGGTGGAAGCATGAGCCTCCCTGGGGAGGGGCTCTGCAGGTGGGAATTGAACACAAGTTGAGGCTAGTATGAAGAAGGCAGCATCACGAGCACATGCTGAGGAGCAATAGGTCAGTCTGCACCAGGATGGCCAGGGGTAGGGGTGGAATGCTGGAGCTGGCTTGCACTGGAGCTGAGCCACAGGAGATGCGGCAGCAGCCACTGGCAGGAAGACCTTCTGCTAAACAGCAGGACCCTGAATGCCTAGCTGGGGTCCAGGCCCCACAGTGGTGCTGTCCTGGGGGACCAGCATTCAGGCTAGCCCCACACAGGGGCAGCTGGACTCCTTAGTGAATGTATTGCTGATGGGGAGGAACGTATTGCTGAAGCCTGGCTTGAGGTTGAGCAAGTGTGGGAGGAAAGGGAAGGGTGCAGTCACGCGGTAGAGTTCGAGGATCCAGGAGGGACACGACTGCTCTGGGCAGACACTGACCACAACAGATCAAAGGAGCAGCAGGTTTTGAAAGCAGGTGAGAAGCCAGGGAAGAAAGAGGTAGGGAAGGCCGAGGGGCTGGAGTAGGAGGTCAAGAGGGGAGTGAGATGGGGCTGCGGGCTGTGGCTGTGGTGGAGCTGAGGGCTTTGAACCTGGCGAATCAGACTCCAGGCAGCCACGAGTCCAAGGTGCCAGGAGGAGGGCTGGGCATCCAGGCCCAAGGAGCCAAATGTCACAACTGGACATCAGAGGGGACTGAGTCGGGGGTTAAGACCTGGGTCTGTGGTCAGGCTCCCAGGGAGTCCTAGAGGGCATGGGAGGGCCAGGTGGATGCTGTATTTAGGGTTCAGGGGAGATGGTGGTCAGGAAGCTCATAAGATGGTCAGATCCAAGGAAGTAACAGAAACCAAACAAGCAAGACAGACAGACAAATGGGCCCGGCACAGGCACCAAGCCCTTGCTAACTGAGGCAGCTCTGCCTCGTTCCCAGAGCTCCCAATTTACCTCTGGAGGGGCAGAGACGAGGGCCAGAGTGGCTTTTTAAGATCCTCCTTCCAGATGGCAGCAAGCAACATGGAGCAAATGGCACCCGGATGGGGAAACAGCACAGATCCTGCCTCCCGCCTGCGATTTGGGAGTAGCTGGGCACCGTCTGCTTGGAAGTCTATAGCTGATGTAGCTTCGCTCTGGCTCGTTAGGGGGCACAGGTCATGCTGTAGCCCAGGGATCAGGAAATTGAATACTCTAGGGTACTATCTCTTGCTGATGAGCCATCTGAAGCGTGGCTTCTTCATTATGTCTTAGTTGGAGCCACCTTGCACATCTGACCAGTTTGCTAATTCCTGGCCTCCACTTGGAAAGCTTCCAGCTCATTTTCATGCTACACTGCACAGTTCTGCTTTCTTAATGTAGTTTTAAAGTTGTATTAAATAAACAATGGGTATAAAATCAAATTATTTATTGGACACTCCATGCTATTTAATTTTAAGGCTCCCATTTTGCCAGTATTTCTTCTGAGGACAACAAGGCATGGAGTGACCTTCCTGAGCATCCTTGTGGAGGAGGAAGAAGAGGGATAGGGCAACAAGAAAGCTCGGAGTGGAACATTGGTGGAGAGAACCATACTCTTTCCTTTGGGGAAATGGCTTTGGATCCCATTTCTTGGGTTCCCCCAATCATCTGGACAGCCAAGCAGGAAGAGGATAAACTGGGAAAAAATCAGATGAATTATGAAGTATTCTGTGTCAAGAGTCCTTGGTTGTATCTGCAGAATTCCTTTCCCGAACAGGTAAGACCATGTGCACCACATCCGAAGTCCTCGTCAGTCGGCAGATCCATGCTTTGCTCTTTCGTCATTACACTCGTCATTACACTCCTGTAAGACCCTCGGCCCTCGTCCTCATGGCCCTGATCCTATTTGTGATTTCATGTTTATTTATCTGAGGATTTAACTAGCGCCTGTCTCCTCCCTCTGAGCTGCAGCTCTGTGAGCGTAGAAGGCGTTTCTCTTTTCACTCACTGGTGTGCTCCTGGGCCCCAGTACGTGGCCTGGAACATAATGGGTACTTGGTCATTATTGGATGGATGGAAGGAAGGGTGAATGAAGTCAATAGGGAGGCAGGGAGGAAGGTTGCCTGGGGAGTTGTAGCCCTGGGGACGCCAGCCTCATGGTAGAATCCTGGAACTTGGCTTCTGGTACATTCTACAGGAGCAGAGTAGAGCTTTTCCCAGAAGGAGTCTGGAGCTAGTTTGGGCTGCTTTCCCCAATGGCTTGCCATTTCCAACATGCTTATGTGTGCCGGCTTCCTGTGGACCCTGATCTGGCTTGACTATCTGCCTTCCTGACAGTGTCTCTGCACACAGGCATGGTTCTGCCTTTGTTCCACAAGGTTCTAACCAGGGGCAGGAATTGTACTCCCCTCTTACATCTGAAGCTCCCACGGGTGTGAATCTCTCCTGTGCATATTGCCCCTTCTGTTCCTTCTGCTTGGAGAGCCCTCTCTCCCCCTCATCCAGTCCTCCCATCCTCAAAGGCCCAGCTTAACTCTACCTCCCTCTGGAAGTCTCCCCAAGACACTATAGTGTGTTCTTCCCTCTGTAATTGCACAGAGAGCCTTAGCACAAGCTTTTACTGCATCTCACCTTCGATCTTCCTCTGATTGACTGTCTCTGCTTGCTGAAGTCAGATGTCTGCCCTGTCTAGGGTCACCAACTCTTTCCAGTTTTCCCAGGCCTTTCCCAATTTAAGTACTGGAAGTCTCCTATCCCAGGAACCCTCTTGGTCTTGGGAAAGCCGGGACAGCTGGTCACCCTAACCCTTCCTCCAGCCTGGCCTACCTAGTCCAGGACTCTGCCAAGTCTTGAAATTCAAGACTCAACTCAAACGTCACTTCCTCCAGAGATATGTCCCCAGCTGGGTGCAGGAGAGGTCCACTCTGTTGATACAGTCACTGCTCTGCTGTGTTCTCCACACCCGTGGGTCTCTCTGGGTGGCATGTTCAGCATCTTAGTGCCCAGCACAGCATCTGACACATAGTAGGTGCTCAAGAAGGAAGGGTTTGTTGAATAAGCAGTAATACTAGCTGTTTTTGGTTGGTTGTTTTTGTCTCCCAAAAGATGTTGAAGTCCTAGCCCAGTACTTGTGAGTGTGACTTTAGTAGGAAATAGGATCTTTGTATCTGATCAAGTTAAGATGAGGTCATTGGGGTGACCCCTAATCAAATATAGCTGGTGTCCTTATACAAAGGGGAAATTTGGACACCAAGAGAGACACGCACAGAGGGAAGATGACATGAAGAGACACAAAGAGAAGAAGCCAACTGCAAGCCAAGGTGTGCCCGAAGCTACCAGAAGCTGCAGTGAGGCCTGGACCAAACCCTGCTCAGAGCACATTCAGAGGGAGCGTGGCCCTGTGGGTGCCTTGGTTTTGGACTTGTGGCCTCCAGAACTGTGAGACAATCAATTTCCATTGTTTATACCACCTAGTCTGTGGTGCTTTGTCTCAGGAAACAGATTCACTAGGAAATAGTTGTGATGTCCACCCCATCCAGTCAGAAGGGTAATCTCATAGTGGTGATCAGAATGTCCAGGAAAACAACGCCTAAATACTCTACACCTTTTCCCCTCCCATAGCCCGGGAGGCTCCAGCGGCCTGGACTGGAGGGGGTTGGGGTATGGGGCTGTTGTCAGCTTCTTCTCTGTTTCTTACTCAGCTGGAATCTGCATGGCCTGGCTTTACCTTTCTCTGTGGGGTCACAGTGTTTCGTACTCACTTTCTCTGAGTTGGCCAATGTTCTGAACTGATTATTCTTCTCAGGGCACTTTGATGGAGGTCACGCAGGGAACCCTTGACTGCACTTCCTGTGAGGGTGATGCCAGTGAGGGGTGTCGGGGGGCCACGCACACCTCCCCATGGCACTAGGGAAGGGGACTCCACATTCCTGCTCCCCGCTAGCCCCGCCCTGCAGCTCCCAGCTGTCCTCATGGGAAGGATTAGATGTAACTCAAAGGTTTGTACCCCCGTAAAAATTTTGTCAAAAAACAAAGACCACTGGGCTTCTCTCTCCCGCAGGGCCCTCACCTGGCCCAACGGGAAAGCTGCCCTCAGAGGGTGTACGGTGGGCGGCTCCTGTGCGGACAGGTAGCCTTCTCACCTCCCCATCACCCTGGGCTGGGACTGCGGCCTCTTGTTTGTGATTGCTCGGCTTGTGTCACACACCAGCCTGTGTGACCCTAGCTCCTGGGGACACGGCGCATTCTCCGGGTGTCCTCCTCAGACATACCTCCCACCTGTCCCTGGGTGTTGGACTCAGCACAGCCACAGCTCTTGCTAGCCATGTTCTCCAACCACCCTTTGCTACTTTGTGGTGGTTTTTTTTTGTTTATTTGTTTTTTTTTGAGGCAGGGTCTTTCTCTGTCACCAGGGCTAGAGTGTAGTGGCCTGGAACTTCTGGGCTCCAGCGATCCTTCTGGCTCAGCCTCCTAAGTAGCTAGGACTAAAGGTGCACACTACCACGCCTGGCTAATTTTTAAAGTTTCTGTGGAGACACGGTCTTGCTATATTGCCCAGGCTGGACTCAAACTCCTAGGCTCAAGCGATCCTCCCACCTCTGCCTCCCACAGTGCTACTAGGATTACAGGCTCGAGCCCCTGTGCCCGCTTGACTTCCACCATTTTCCACTTGAGGTGTGTGGGGCTGAGTCCTGCATCAGTGGTCCACGATTCATTCTTAAATGTGCAGTGACAGCTCCCATGAGAGTGGGTTTGTTTTTGAAGGAAGCAGGGTTGGGGCGTGGGAAGCACAGATGTATCGGAAGAGCCTAAAGCGTCTTGTCGTGCGGGGACGTGAGGAAGGGCTCTGAGAATCAGGGGGCCTGTGAGGAGGAGACACAGAAGCCAGCTCGTGGCTCCCAGGGCCATACCTAGGACAATGTGAACATCAAAATAACAGTGAAAGGAATGAATTGTAACCCACAGAATAAAAAAGACACTTGGGACCATGCCTGTACTAAGAAAATAGAATGGGTCCAGGAGTCAGAAGTGTGTCTGTAGTTTTTTAAACTTGTCCTTCAAGTGCCTTCACGGACAGCAACTCTCACTTGGTCCTCCTCTTCCCATTTTTCAGGTGTAGGGACAGACACATGGAAATATGTGATAACTTTTCCAGGGTTGCTTAGTGGGCTAGTCAGTGACGAATCCAGGATGAGACCCCAGGACTTTTGACCTTGGTCGAGTGCTCGTGGAATCCCCCACCGAAGCTGCTTGGAAGTGACAGCCATGGTGGCCTCCTCCACCCAGCGTTCCAGGGCCACCTCTGCCCTGGTGGGGAGGCTCCCTTTGCCCCCGAGTCTGGCCGGCTTTTATTCTCCTGGGTGGAGTGGATGCCCTTGGAGCAACCCTCAGAGGATCCAATCACTCTCCCACCTCCCGGCCCCCACGACAAAAACTTGTTAAGTAGCCGCCTGTCACCTCCACCTTAATAAATAAGAATCTCTTCAGCTTCTTTGTCTTCCTCACCTCGGGGCCCACGTCCTGTAACCACACTGTCAATTACACCCCGTGTCTAGGAAGGCCAGAGCTAATGAAAAGCAATAGAGAATTCACCGCCTTTTAATGAGGGAAACATGGCTTTTTACAGGGAACAATTTATTGGGCCAATTCCCCCCGTCCATCACCCGGGGGACTTACTGCCTTTTTGTACCTTCGTTTGTTACCGTGTCAGGCACCGTGTAAAATTGCCAGCCAAGAACTGAGGTGAAGGCTCTGACTCAATTTACAGGGTGACATCTCTAATCTCCCTCCTCGGATCAGTAAGTGATCCTGGCAATGATATGCATAGAAATTAATTACTCTGTCTCCCCTGCTCCCCCCAGGCAGCCAAGAACGGGGCATCTTCCCCGACCAGAACAGCTGGGCCGACTGCCCACTGACCATCATCCCTAGCTATTTGTCCCGACAGGAGTATGCAGGGGAGACAGGACCACGATGCCCAGAAAAGACAAGGAAAACATGCATGGGGGAGAGCATCTTGCGCTGTTAAGTCCATTGAAAGTCAAGGGCAAACACCAGGTCCATCACCATTTCCAAGGGAGAGAGGGAGGCAGGGGCTGCAGGAAGAACACCCCAGGCTGAGATTTAGGAGACATCTCATTCGGCCGCTAATTTTCTCTGTGACCTTGGGCACGGAGGCTCATCTCTAAAATAAAGTGTTTCAAACAGAGCGATTGTTTTGATGTTCTGCAAAAACAGAGCTCCCCTCCACAGCCCCCCTCCCCCATCCCATCTCCTCTGGGTAATATATTAAACTACTCTCAGTCATTGGCTTGGTTGGCTGTGTGACCTTTGTCAAGTCACTTTAATTTTCTGCACTCTACAGAGTCATATGGTTCATGATCTACCTACTTT
The DNA here is from genome assembly GCF_000956105.1 of Propithecus coquereli. Lineage (NCBI taxonomy): Eukaryota > Metazoa > Chordata > Mammalia > Primates > Indriidae > Propithecus > Propithecus coquereli. The sequence goes on along the minus strand of NW_012142857.1, from coordinate 3,571,855 downwards.
CAAAGATGGCTTTGGGAGTCAAATGAAATATAGTTTCTTAAAAATATAAAATCATATAATTTAATTTCCAAACCCAGGGTTAGCTCAGAGGAATTAGGGAAAATGGCCATTTTGAGGAACACTGACCAAGAGTTCCTTCCTTAACGTATTTTCCACACTTCTTGTCACATCTAAAGTCCTACCATTAGAAATTCATCTCTTTGAATTTTCAGATATCACTTATTAATAATAAATTTGTGTTTATTTACTCTGTTGTAAGTACCATACTTAGATAGATCACCATCAAACTCACATAGATCATCACAGCAAATCTGCAAAGTAAATACTGTTGCTATTTTATGAAATTGAGATTCTGAGAGATAAATTAGCTGGTCTAGGCCACTCTGTAAATGAAGAGGACAGAATATTTTTAAAAGTCAACTTTACCCAGATATAATTTTCAAACAATACAATGCACACATGTTAAGCATAGAGTTGATGAGTTTGTTGAATGTTTACATCCGTGTAACTATCACTGCAATCAAGATATGGAACATGTATATCCATAATCCCCAAAGGTGTCCTTGTGCTCCTACTCAATCAATTCTCACTTCATCCCCAGGGAAACACTGATCTGCTTCATCCACTATTGATTAGATTGATCTTGCTTAGCCTTTCACAAAAAGGAAGTCATACAATATATTTTCTTTTCTGTCTGGCTTTTTTCTCTCAGCATGTTATTTTTTAAAACTTGTCTACATTTTTGTATGTATCAATTATTTGTCTCCTTTTATTTTTGAATACTTGTTTATCCATACACCTGTTGATAGACACATATTTTCTCCGTTTTTGGTAATTTTGGAAAAAAGTTCATATGAACATTTGTGTACAAGTTTTTTTGTGGACATATGTAGCTTTTTGATAGATTTCTTAGGATTTTCTAAGTACATGGTCATGTTTTATGCAAATAAAGACACTTTTACTTATTTATTTCTTATTCATAAGCCTTTTATTTATTTTTCTTGCCTTATTGCACTAGCTAAGACCCCCAAATATAATGTTGAATAGGTGTGATAAGAAAGAATATCTTTGTAATGTTTCTAATATTAGGAGAAAAGTATACAATATTTCACTATCAAGTATGATGTTAGCTCTAAATTTTTCATAGATACCATTTATCAGGTTAAAGAATTTCTCATTTATTTCTAGTTTGCTGAGAATTTTTTTAAAAATCATGAATGAATGTTGAATTCTATCAAATGCATTTTCTGCATCTGTTTAGATAAACATATGGTATTCTTTATTCTGTTAATATGATAAATTATATTGATTGATTGTTGAATGTTAAGCTAACCCTACATTGTATATATAAACCCCACTTGGCCACGGTATATTAGCCTTTTTATATGTATGCAATTTGCTAATAACTTGTTAAGGATTTGTGTGGCTGTATTCACAAGAGATAGGCTGTAGTTTTCTTGTTATGTCTTTGGATTTGGTGTTAGGGTAATGCTGTCCTCATAAAATGATTTGGGAAGTATTCTTTCCTCTTTATTTTCTAAAAGAGTTTGTAGGGAATGGTAGTATTTCTTTTTGGTATTTTCTTTGTAGGAATGTTTGGTTTGTTTATTACTAATTCAATCTCTTTACTAAATATAAGACTCTCTAGATTTTTCTGTTTCTTCTTCAGTTTTTGTCATTTGAGTCTTTCAATTTGTCCATTTCATCTAAGTTGAATTTATTGACATAAAGTTATTTCTAATATTACCTTATTATTCTACTGAAGTCTATAATATTGGAGCCAGTATTTTAACATAATGCTGTCTGACTCCAAAATTTCTGCTCTTTCTCCTGTGCACTCCTACTCCAGTTATGAAATGTAGTCTCTGGGAGGGTCATATAGGAAGTCCTCAGGAAGAAATACCTTAACGGCAATCAAAAGCCAGGTGAGAACCAGGGTTGCTGGAAGGAAGTTCATGTGTGAACATGAATCTTGGGTCAAAGAGCCCAGGGAGTGCAGCTGAGGAGCTCGGGGAAGGTAGGAGAAACACTGCAGTGATCATTTGTTTCTTTAAAGTAACTGAGTCATAGGCTTGGACTGCATAAGCACACCAGGGTCTTATATGCTACCAAAGAATGAGTCTGTGGACATTGGGAGGGACAGGTAAAGAAGGGGAGATGCTGCTTTACTGAACCTATGCACAGGGTTTTGAGTAGGCTTGCCTATGGCAACATGTCACAAATGATGACTGATTTTCTCTGTTTATTCCACCACAAAACCATCACTTTTACAGCATGCGTTGACAGCACATAGCTTTAACTTGGCACTAATCCATCATTTACATAGCCAGAAGCCATCCCTCTGCCCTTGTTTCAAGTGAGCAGAGCTTGCCTTCTGTCATAGAGTCTAAGGATACCAGATATTGGTTTTCCCAGCTTCCCTTGCAGCTAGGTGTGCCCTTGTGACCAGTTCGAGTATAAAGAAAAGTCTGAAAAGTCGTTGGAAATCAAGAAGGCGGGAGAGGGGTGGAGGGGAAGGGTAAAAACCTACTTAACAGATAGGTACAATGAACACTATTTGGGTGATGGGTACACTAATAGCCCTGACTTAAGCATCATAAAAGCCATCCACGTAACAAAAACATTTGTACCCCCTTAATATTTTGCAATAAAAAAAGAAAAATCTGTTGAGATACTTCTGGGGGAAGATTTTCTCTTCCTTCTGATGAGCACTCTCACAACCCCACCCTGGCTTCCTGACCTTTAACTTAGTTATATGGATATATGGGTTGCCTGGGGCATGGAACGGTTCTTTTGGAACTATGGGGCAACAAAGCTGACTTTGGAAAGCCAATATGCATCAGAACAGAACGATAGAAAGGAACCTGGTCTGGATGATACACTGAATCTCTAAACCAACCCTGGAACCACCTAGCTCCAGGCTTATTGATATAAGGCAGTAAATGTCTTTTTTTTTTTTAAAGCCACCCATTATGTGAGTATTCTATTATTAGAACTGTAACATCTTACCAGTGAGACCTATTAGGTCTGCTTCTGTTCAGTGGTCTCACTTGGCACCAAGATGTTCGTAAGATCAGAAATGTAAGCACTCTAATCACATAGCAGTACTAAAAACAAGATGATCCAGAAAATGCTTATATTAATATAACCTTAAGATTATGAGTAAAATGAAAACATGAATTTAAATTTTCTCCTGGAGAACTTTAGAACCCTGAAAGAATATGATCATAGTACTGGTCCAAAGACCCAAGTTGGGAAACCTTCTCCAGAAGTGTAGGTTTTGAAAGTAAGAATTTTGTAAGATTGTGGGACATTTGTAACGTTTCTCTCTTTGTTATTTATATCATCTCTTGCCACTTTCTCCAGTGCAATTGGCAGTACAACCTTTAAATCACAAGAGACTTGGCACTTGCAGTGGGGTGGTAGGAAAGAATAATGACTTTCTCTTGCAGAAGCAGCCTTCTTAAGAGAAGATGAGCCCAGAGGGATTGAGGAGTGGTGAGATGAAAGGGGAGAGCTGCTACTACCTAGAGGAGAGAACTCAAGCAGCCAATCAACCTATGAAAAGAAGGTCAGTCTCTCTAGGAATCGGGATAATCAGAGAAATGCAGAGAAATAAAAATTCAAAACAATACAATACCATTTCAAAAATATTATTCAAGATACTATTACAAAAAGAAAGAAGTCTGATCACATCAATGGTTGATGAGGATATGAAGTAATCCTAACTCACATGTGGTGCTGGTGACAGGGTGAACTGCCAAAACCACTCTGGAGAACAACCTGGCAATATCTAGTAAAGTTGAAGACATACAAACACTTATACCCAGCAGTGCCACTCCTGGGTCTATACTCTACAGAACCTACTGCAGATTGTGCCTGAGGACAAATGTATGAGGAGGTTCATAGCAGCACTGTTTGAAATAGTGAGCAATTGGAACTACCCCCGTTATTCATCAGTCAACTGCTGTGTGTTCACACTGTGGAATACTACATAGCACTAAATACGAATAATCCGGGGCTTCCCCACTGTTGAGTGTGGGGAGTTGCAGAAGATCATACACAGCATACCACCATTTACACAAGTTAAAAACCTGCAAAACCAGACTGTGTGTCCTTTGTAGGTGCATCCACATGCCTTAATAGGAGAAAGGCTTACATGGAAATTATAAAACCAAGTTCAAGACAATTCCTGCCTCTCTGGGGTTGGGAGGCAAACAGCATTGGGAAGTGATACACCAGGGACTGCAAATGGATTTGTCATGTTTTATTTCTCAAGCTGTGTGGTAGTATATTGGCTTTCATGGTCTCTATACCTTTCTGTATGTCTAAAAATTTTCATTGATACTGTTTAAAAAGTAATGGGAAGCAGATGAGCAAAGGAGATTTGTATGGAGAGAAGTCCTTGGGGTTCAACAGTGAAAAGGTCAGTGATAAAGGCAGGATCCTTGGAATCAGAAACCTCTGTCTGCATCCCAGCTCTGCTGCTCACCAACTGTGGTGTGGTTTGAGGGGCAAGTTAATTAACCTCTTGTGAACCTGATTTCCCAGGTGCAAAAATAAGAATAATGCTATTTACTCTTACCTGAATGTAGTTCAGTAATTAAATAAAGTATTTTAAGTTCTTAGCTGTCTTAGTCCATTTTGTGTTGCTATAAAGAAAAACCTGAGACTGGGTATTTATAAAGAAAAAGAGTTTATTTGGCTTATAATTCTGGTGGCTGGAAGTTCAAGACTGGGCATGTCCATCTAGTGAGGGCCTCAGGCTGCTTCTACTCATGGTAGAAGGTCAAAGGGAGGCAGCGAGTGCAGAGATCACATGGTGAGAGAGGAAGCAAGAGAGAAGGGGGAGGTGCCAGGCTCTTTTTAAACCAGGGAACTAGTAGAGCGAGGACTCACTCACCCCTGAGGGAGGGCATTAATCTACTCATGAAGGATCTACCCCCATGACCCAAACACCTCCCATTAGGCCCCACCTCCAACACTGGGGATCAAATCTCAACCCGAGGTTTGGAGAGGACAAACATCTAAACCATAGCACCAGCAGAGTGCCTGGCACATTTTTAGGGAGACTACACATTCTGGTTTGTCTGGGACAAACTTGGTTTATATTTAAGTTAAATTATTATTATTATTATTATTATTGTCACCCTACATATTATAAATACTCAGTGTAATTCATGTTAGTCCTTTTTTGGTTTTCAAGGCTTTAGAAACAGCATGCAATAGTTTTTCCTCACTTTCCAAATGTACTTCTTACCCTATCTGTGAAGTGAAGTTTATACATCCCTCCATGCTATAAGCTCTGAGTACCTAACCCACTGGATTGAATTGCTACAGGATTTCAGCTGAAATTCCATTAGGCAGCAGGACCAGAATAAGCTGGAAACTTCAAATTCTTAAGAGTATAATAAGACCAAAAGTGTTAATGGCAAAGAACAAAAATATTGCTGAAGAAATAAAATCAAAATTTACATTGAGTACTTACTATGTGCCAGGTATTTTGTAAGTCCTTTACATATAGTAACTCATTTAATCCTCACAGACAAGGGAACTGAGGTCAAAGAATTAGTAAGTGTCATGAAACAAGGTAGACTGACACCAGAGTCTATTAATTGTCACACTCTATTGCCGAAGAGTCTGCTATGAGGTAACAGGATTGAGTCTTAAAAAGAATTAGTTTAAAACACAGTGTTCTAATGAATGTTGTCATTCGGAGTAGTCTGTTGGAAGGCTGTCTGTTTCCACCATGTGGATTTTGATCAGTTTAACTAGAAACTTCTTTGGGAATTCCTAGAAGAATCTGGGCATAAACCCTCAAATACTTTCAGTTTTCTTGTCTTTTAAGGTGGATGTGATTTTTCCAAAAGAGTCAAAAGTTGCTTTGAAAGGCAGAATAAAATCATAACAAGGTACCACTACAAACACACTAGAATGGCTAAGTTAAACAGATTCCTCTACCAAGTGTTGGTGAGGATCTGGAGCAACTGAATCTCTCGTATATTGCTGGTGGGAATGCAAAATGGTCCAGGCTCTTTGGAAAACAGTTTGCCAGTTCCTGATGTAGTTAAGCTTGCACTTACCATGTGACACAAGAGAAAAAAAATTATGTCTACACAAAGGCCTGTGAATGAAGATTTGTAGGAGCTTTATTCATAATAGCTTCAAATTGGAAATAAACCCAAAGTCCATCATAGGTGAGAAGATAAACCATTTTTGATATCTTCATACACTGGAGTACTTACTACTCAGCAATAAAGGGACTGAACACCTGATACATGCAACAGCATGGATACGTCTCAGGAGTATTATGTTGAGTGAGAGAAGCCAGACACAGAAGGCTTCACACTAGCTCATTTAATCTTCTCACCTGCTGTTATCCCTATTTTAAAAATGAGGAAACTGAGGCATAGAGCAGTTAAGTCCAAGTCCCATCTGTAGGAAGTTTTATAGAGCAAGGATTCAACTTTAGCAACCTGGCATTGAAGGCTGTGTTCTTAGTCACCATTGTATTCTGAAGGCTTCTGCCTGCCACAGCCCCTGTGACAAACACCCAGATGCTTCCCCAAACCCCCTACCCTGAAAGCTATCAGAAGGAGGGTGTGGCAGCACCCCCAAACTGCAGTGCCACTGTGATGAAGCCCACTGCCAATTGCTAGGGGCCCAGCCTGCCCTGCAGCTGCGCTCACCCAGGGTACGCATCTCCACTTTTTGAAATAGATTAGGCAAGTGTCAATGATCATCCCTTTTACAATCTGAGTTCTGACCGAAGAGACAATTGGGTGCAAGAAGCGGGTTGGGTTCTAGTTATTTTTGTCCACCTCTCTCCATTCCTACTCCCTAGGCCTGGGGTGGGTGCCCTCCCCATGAGGCCCTGGTGCCCCGTGCTTGTCTCTGTCACAGCCCACCGTTGCCCAGTGCTGTGATTTTTTTCTGTGTCTGTTTTCCCCACAAGAGCGTGAGCAGCTTAGTGGCCAAGAAGCTCCGATGCCAGTGCCTGGCACCTCACAGGTGCCCAATAAATGTTTATGAAATAATATCCACTTACTATGTAAATTGGCCAGCCAATTAATAAATAGATATTTCTTGATTATTTACTGCTGGGCAATTCTGTGGAGGATACATGCAAGAAACTGTCCTTGTTTGTGGAATTTACTCACAAATCTTGTTACTGGGAAATGAAAACGAGAACATGAGGCAGAGCACACCAGGTGCTGGAAGAGTGGCTCTGGGAGAGTAAGTCCCCGCAAAGGGGGAGACATGGTGCAGCCTGAGGAATCCAAGAGTGTTCTGGGCTGGACACGTCTGTGTCGCAGGTACTTAGGGTGGAACATGGAAGTAATTCAGGGAGTAGCTTTGATGTTTCCATGGCCGGAAGAAGTCATCTCTTACCAGGAGAAGGGAAGCTTGTGAGCATCCGCAGTTTCACCAAGCTCCAAATAATAGTGGAAATTGCAAGTCAGGACTCTGGTCGGGACACACGGGAAGTTCTGGATCTTTGTCCAGGAAGATTTACAAATGAGAGCAGATTCAGGGTAGAGTGACGGTGTATTACCAGGGTGGGCCAGGCTGTGGTAACCATCTGCCCCTGTGGCCACCAGTCACCCTTCAACATTCTGTGTCTCCACGCATAAGCCCCTCCCCTTCTCCTGGAGAGACAACCCAAGTCCCCTCCAGTTACCAAATCCAGACCCCAGGCCAGCACCTTTGGGTGATAGATAGTCCTTGCCACACGCCTGCATGTGATTATCCACAGTGTATAGTGATGAGGCAAGCCCAGTAGGGACGCCCATTCGAGGAGGGGGAGGATGGGCGGTGCAGGGCTGCCCCTGGTCTGCAGCAGTGGTAGCTTCCTGCTGCGGAGGTCTGGAGAAGAGCCCCTGGTTTTTCTCTAAGGGAAGAGCCTTTTGTCCATTGTGCTCCGTGGTCCCTGACTTCACTTTCTAAGATGTTCCTTTCTGTCCGTTACTCCCCATGGCTACATTTGAAGTGTGTGAGTACATACATCCCTCAGGTGCTGTCCAACTCTCATAGCCCTTTTGCTGCCAGTGCACGTTTGGAGATGTGGAACCATTTTAGGATTCATACAGCCAGAGGCCTCTTTAACAAATACAATCCTCTAAAAAACCTCTGGTCTCTCTGCTTCCAGTCGACTTCCCCTGCTAGGAATCACAATCAAACTTCTATGCTGGACATAGTTCTTGGACATGTTTCCATGTCTTTCTTGCCCAGGTTGGTGGAGGCTACACTGAGATGTCCCAAACAACAGGCTTGTTGGAAAGGCGGAAGCCTTATCTCCTGCTATTTCCAGTTCAGGGGCAGCTGACATTTCCAACTACATGAACTCCCCAACTTCTGGGCACTTTCTATTCCCTTCTATCCCTACTCTTAAATTTCAGAATTCATATCTTTCTTTTGTTATGTATATTATGAAACCCATCCTTCTGTGGGAAGGGTTTTTTCAAATTATTTCCTTAGAGCTGCAGATTCTGCAAGTGCTTAGTCTGGCTTCCAAGTTACTGAATGGGACTGTTCTATCATGACCTTGCAACTGCTTGACATGGATCTCCTCCTTTTCTGCCTCCAGTGTCCTTCTCTGCTGCTCGTCACCAGACTCCTAAGCCAATGCCACATACTTCACATTTTAGAGATAGTAGTACCTAGTTCAAAGTATCAAGCACAGAAGTTTATTCTTGCTTAAGTTACAGTGTAACTTTGATATTACCAGCCACTGGGCAGCTCTTCTACACGTGGTGACTCAGGAATCCATGTTCCTTCCCTCTTGAGATTCTGTGAAACCTTGGGTTATCATCTTGGGTTATCATCTACACAACCTGGTAGCAGAGACAGAGGGCATGGAGGAAAGGAATCATATCTTCTCTCTTTTTTTTTCTTTTTTAAGTAATAACTTTATTGTCTTTTTCACATATCTTCTCTCTTAAAAACCTTGAAGTGGAATACATCAACATCCAACGTTTTGTTGGATAAAACTTCCATATGGCCATACCTAATTGCAAAGAAGACTGGGAAATGTAGTCAGCCATCAAAATCACAAAAGAAGTCTGCTTTAATGAATTTATAAAGTTCTTGGTAGCACCATCAATGTTTATTTATAGATGGATGTCCCTGAGGTGGGTGAGCACACAGATTATTCATAAACAGGCTTAGACAACTCTAGTCCTGTCCATGGAACTTCCCTCATTTGGGAGACCAGGATTCTACAACAGGTTCTTCTATTTCCTGTACTTGAATATTTGGGAAAGCCATGGTTCCTCTCTGACCTCAGTTTCCTCATCTACAGTCTAAGAGGACTGAGTAAAAGGATCTCTAGAGACCTCAGTTTGATTGGCCTATGATTCTGTGATTCTAGTTACTCATTCAGCAAATCCTGAGAAATGTGGTATAGTCTGTGTCTGGGTCATAATTTCTAGCTAGGAGGATCCTAGAATCACATAAACACACCCTCTTGGAGATAGTCCTCTGAGCAGTCTGATGTGCATTTCCAGGAAGTACATCGGAAGCTACAAGTCTTCCGTCAAAGTCTTGCATTGAGGGATCAGGCTATAGATGCCCACCTGGGTCAGACTCAGTCTCCAGGCTGCACCTGCCTTAGACAACTTCTGTCTTTGTCAGCAAATGACATTGCATGGAGAAGAGCAGAAATGGAAGATGCTCATAAGAAGTTGAAGGAGGTGCCATGAAAAAGCTGAACACAAGAAGAATAAGAAAGGCTGAGGCAGGAAGATGGGCTCTGGTCACTTCTCCCCAACTAGGAGCCTCTACTTTGGCTGCATAGCAGTCATGCTATTTCTTTTATTTGTTCTCCCAACAGATCTACTATCTGAAAGAAATTCTACAGCGCCCTGTTCACTGGAGCACCACATGTACATGATTCAATTAACCTTTAAGGTGGCTCGGGAAGTTTGTGCGATAGAAGAGCCATGCCTTAATTGGCAGCCTGACACAGACAATAAAGTCTGATCAGATGAAGAGGGCATCTGGGACATAATTAGCATCCTCTACTGAAGACTACGTGGTGTGTAAAAGTTGTTTAATTTCTGCTGGAGAAGGAAGGGAAAGGGAAACCAGGTTCACATTTCCTGCATGTTTGGCTTATTAAATATTACGTTTCCCCACTACAAACATCAAGTGAGCCTGGTATTTTGGTGTGTGTACAGCTTCCAGCCTAGTTTTTACTGCTCTGTAATCCACCAAATGATCATTTCCCTGTTATTAAAACTCTGCATTTCACAAGAGATGTTTTGGAAAAACAAGCATACATAGAGGCAGATGGAGTGAGTTGTTTTCAAGAGCTTCAGATGGGAGGAATTGGCAAGGCTGAGGGGAAGTCAGGCTGAGATCTGGAGGAAGCTGGAGGATGGTGGTCTTGTGTTTCTTTAACTTTCACCAGGGTAGCAGGTTGGGGAAGGGACTCTGGAAACCAGGGAAGTGAACAGAAGGCCAACATCTGGATCCTCTGTCATGACCCTCCCAGGAAGTCTTCCCTGAATTAGAAGAGAAGAAAGGAGAAGAGAAGCTGACATTTCCAGAGGGCCTTCTATGTGCTAGGCACAGTCTACATAAGCAGCAGTAGTAATGAGGTTCTGTTATGCTGCTTTTATAGTTGAGGACATTGAGACAGAAAGTTTGCAAAACTTGTTGAGAGAGCCAGTCAGCAGGTGACAGGCTGGAATTCCATTTCAACTCTGTCTTTCTCCTCTGCCCCATTAGAGAGAGGAGTGATAGACTTCTTCAAATAGAATCTGACCAAAAAATCTCCTTTATGCTAAGTGGATCATCTTCCCCTTTCCCTATGAGAGACAAAAAATGCCTACCAATTTAATTTATGTGCTAAGTAATGTGCATTTAGAAGAGTTTTGAAATGTACAATACTAAAAATGAGCAATTAATTTTCACTCATAGAGAGGCACTTAAAACAAAGTAGAGCTAGACCAATGTAGGTATGATTATCACCGCTCTGTCATAAATTCTTTTGCAATCAACAGATTGTCATCAAATATAGAGAAAATGCTCACTCTGAACAAAACATTGAGGACAGTGAGGGGAAAAAGAAGTGAGAAAAGATGGATTCTGTGCTTTCCAGCAGAACAGACAAGGCAAGAAGACATGCAAAGTTGACGGTACGTGTGCCATGTTCACACTCATTCACACACACACAAACACACATGCGTACACTCACACACACGCATGCCCAGAGTCACTCCTTACTCACTAGGGATATATGCTAAACTAGATGGACAGACATCTGCCCTTATGGAGCTTACAGACTTGAAGGGAAGACAATCCTTGAATAAATAATTGCAAGTGAGAAGGGGAGGGAGAAATCAGACCAAGAGGGGCTTCTTGGAGGAGGAGGGACACAGAGTCCTGGCTCTGTGTGTCCCTGGGCAACAACTCAGCCTCTCCATTTAAGCCTCTAACATCAGGACTGAATTCTGTGCTCTCTTGCAGCTCCACGACACACTGTGACTGTGAATGGCATGCGATGCCACTGTCCCACGCGAAAGGGGGAATGAGACAAACTTTATGTGCAGAGTCCTCTTGAGGGCCACCACCCTATATCCTTCCTTCCCAGCTTCATCGTGCAGCACACTGTCTCAGCTGGACCTCCATCCTGGCACCTCGGACAGCTTCCCCAGCGCTCCTCGGACCTCACTGCCGTCACTGCCTGTTGGGTGACTTCTCTCCTTCAGCTTTTTCCTGGCCCGGGCCTTTGGTGCCTTCTGACACTTGTGCCAACAGGGCGGAAGTCTGCCGGGGCCCCCACCTGATCCTTGGCCATTTCAGCTGCAGCCTGGGCAGACAGTGCTTTAGTGGAAAACACCCATGGAGGACTGGAGTGGTGGGAATTTGAAGGCAGAGGAGAAAGAATAGCATCAATGTAGGTGCCTGGGGATTTGGGGCAGGGAGGGGTGTTGGGAGCTGGACTAGAAGGGAAGGGGTCTTTATCTCACAATTCACTTTCATGTTAAGCCTCCTTCCGTGTCAAATGCACTCAGTGGCAGGAATGGAAAGTTCAAGGGCCAATGTGGTGGTTGAGCCAGAAAGCCCTCTCCCTGCCTTTAGATACACGTCTGTCCTAAGTCCTTAATTTCCAGGTTCCATTCAGGCTTATTCTCCCCTGATTGAAAATGTAGGATTAGTTCGATGAAGCAGCAACTTGGCAGAAATAATGATGATGGTGATGATAATAACGATGATAATAACAGAGGAGATAATCACTTATAGAGATTTTTATTTCCCATTTTTGTCTTTGTTCTGTCTCAGATGAACATCAGCTAATTGCTCTTTCCTGCATCTCTGTGAGGTAGGTAAGAATTAGAATTCCTTCTCGAGAAATACCCAACTTGTTAATAACCAAGGAGGTAGGTGACAGACTGTTAAGTTACTGGCTTTTGCCATCCAAAGTCACTGCTGGCCAATCGGCTCCAACAGTAATGGTGGACCGTAGTTTCTATGGTCCTCTGGGTGAGTCTGGCACACAGTAGGCACTTAATAAATTTGCTGGTAGATCAACTAAAACACTGACTAAATGAATGAACAAATAAGAGGCCTGGGGATTTGTCAGATGCGCCCACTTGGGATCTTCAGAGACTGAGTACCTGTGCTCTGGATGTTTCTAATCAGCATGGTGATTTTAGACATGCCATGTGACACCTCCATGAAGCTGAAATTCCACATTTTCATTAACCCTCACCTGCACTTTTGTAGGAAGGGAGGGACCTGGGAAGGGGGAGATTGGGAATAATATAGTGGTGAGTGAGTTGTACCTTGTGTTCTGTCTAATCCTTCTTCATTTTTCTCACTTCTGTCTGCCTGAGGCTGAATGATTCTCTAGCAACAACTCTGGGAAAGCCAAAACATTCTTGCTGTCTCCAGATTCTCTCTCTCTTACAATCTATATCCACTTCCCTGCTGGACCCAGAAGCTCAGCTCTGTTTGTGCAGCTCTCATGATCAACATGCAAGCAAGAAAACAAACAAAAGAACTCTTCCCGACTGCTGGAGTTGCTCCCAACTCTTCCAACTGCACAGACATGGGCATTAGCAGACTAGGTTCTTATTAAAGGTTAGCGCTTAGTAGCTTTGAGGCCTTGAATATGTCCCTTAGTCTTTCTGGCCTCAGTTTCCCCATCTGTGAAGCGGAAATATTAATACCTACATTGTGGGAATGTGGTTTGAATCAACAACAAATG
>NW_012142857.1:3557049-3557881 GCF_000956105.1 Propithecus coquereli | reverse complement strand
TCCTTTACATAAAGTAAAATTCACTCTTTTTGACCTATAGTTTGGAGTTTTTACAAATGCCTAGAGTTAGGCAACCACAATCAAGATACAGAACAGGACTATCATAGCTCCCAAAATTCCCTTCGGGGTCAACCCTTCTCCCATCTCCACCCCCGGCAACCACTGATCTGTTCCCTGTCGCTATAGCTTTGTTGTTTCCATAATGTCACATAAATGGAATTATAAAACATGTAGCCTTTTGAGTCTTTCTTCTGTCACTTGGCACAATACATCTGAGATTTATCTATATTGATTCCTTTTTACTGCTGAGTAATATCCCATCGTACGGATGTTTCCTGATCTGTTTATCCGTTCACTAGTTGAAGGCTTGTTTTCAGGTTTGGATAATAAGAACAATGCCATTACAAACATTCACATACAGGTTTTGCTGTGAACCAAAGTTCTTATTTGTCTTGGATAAATATGTGATTGCTAGGTCATATGGTGAGTGTATGGATAACTTTATAAAAAAATCAGACAAACTACCAAACTGTTTATCAGAGTGGATGCACCATTTTGCATTCCCATCAGCAATGTCTGAGAATTCCAAGAGTTCCACATCTTCACCAGCACTTAGCATTGTAAATTTCTTTTACTTTAGCATACTAATGGGTATGTAGTGGAACTACGCTATATAGAAGCCCTGTATCAGGTTAAAATGTTCTTTTGTCAAATGCTTTTTCTACATCTATTGAAATGATCATATGTTTTTTTCCTTTCATCTGTTAATATGGTAAATTACATTAATTGATTTTCAAATGTTGGCTCAGACTTGCAATCCAGGGATAAATAT
>NW_012142857.1:3556555-3556999 GCF_000956105.1 Propithecus coquereli | reverse complement strand
TGTCCCTTAGTCTTTCTGGCCTCAGTTTCCCCATCTGTGAAGCGGAAATATTAATACCTACATTGTGGGAATGTGGTTTGAATCAACAACAAATGCGAAATTGGGGTTTTTTAGCTTTTGACAAGCCCTTAAAAAGAAAAAAATTAGAACCCAGCATCTAGAGGGGAATAGTAGGTGAAATATTAGAGCCTCAGAAGCCTTGAAAATGCCCAGGGTCTGCCCAACCTAGGAGCGTACCTTGTTCCAGACCGCCTCGCCTCTCCTCTGCCCCCATCAAATCTCATCTGGACAACGCCTCCTTTCTCCAACCTGCTATTCTTTCAAATAATATGATTAACTAGTCATGAACCAAGGAATTAATGGCTATAAACAAGTTAAAATACAATATAGTCTTTTAAGTAATCATTTATACTAAAACACTGACTAAATGAATGAACAAATAAG
>NW_012142857.1:3539646-3553839 GCF_000956105.1 Propithecus coquereli | reverse complement strand
TCTTCACCTTTATGTATACTTGTCATATGTATTACAGGTGCATAAGTTGAAAACCTACCAGGCAATATTATGCTCTTTGCTTAATAATCATACATATTTTACAGACCTCGAGGGAAGGAAAATAATCTATTATATTTACCCAAACATTTTCCATTTCTGTTGCTCTTCCTTCATTCCTGAAGTTCCAAGTTTCCCTCTAGTATCATTTCCCTTCAGCCTGAAGAACTTTCATTGTTTCAAGCATTTCTTTTAGAGTAGATCTGTTGGTAATGAACTCATTAGCAGATCTTCCTGTCTGAGAACATATCTATTCCACTATCACATCTGAAGGATGTTTACGCTGAGAATTCTGAGTTGATAGTTCTTTTCCTTCAATGCTTTAAAGATGTTTCACTGTCTTCTGGTTTTCACGGTTTCTAATGGAAATCTACACTTTTTCAAACCTTGGTTCCCCTACACAAAACATGCCATTTTTATCTGGCTGCTTTCAGATTTTTTTTTCCCTTTATCTCTGGTTTTTAATAGTTCTGATTATGATTAGTCTGGGTGTGGTTCTCTTTGATTTTATCCTGTTTTGGGGTTCACTGAACTTGAATCCATAAATTTATGTCTTTCACCAAATTTGGGCAGTTTTCAAACATTATTTCTTCAAATTTTTTTTTCTGCTCTGATCTCATTCTCCTCTTTTTTTGCGGCACTCTCATAACACAAATGCCAACATTTTGATATTCTTCCCCAGGTCCCTGAGGCTTTGCTCAGTTTTTGGTCAATATTTTCCTCTTTCTGTTCTTCACGTTGAAATAATTTCTATTGATGGATCTTCAAGTTCACAGACTCCTTCTCTCTCATCTCCATTCTGCAATTGAACCCATTGAGTGGGTTGTTCATTTGAGATGTTGTATTTTACAGTTCTGAAATTTCTATTTGGCTCTTTTTTATAGTTTTTATTTCTCTGTTGAGAATGGCTTTCTTTCTACTCCTTTCAAGAATATGATGGTAATAGCTGCTTTAAAGTTTCTGTCTGATGGTTCCAGCATTTGCGTAACTTGGGAATGGTGTGTGTTGAGCACGTTTCCCTGGAGAATTGATCACATTGTCCTGGTTCTTCTTGTCAAGTCATTCTGGATCTGGGTGTTTATGCTGTGACTCTGGGCTCTGTTAAGAGTCCTCTGGAGAACGTTGATTGTGCTTGTTGCCTTGGCAGGCAATTGGACCAGTTAGGTTCAGACCACAAGTTCTGTCTCCCCTTCGGTGGGCGGAAGTGCTAATGTCAGGTTGGTTCTCTTTGCTGCCTTGGGCCTCCTCTGGGGTGTGCTTTTCAGGGGTTAGTCTAGGACTTGGTTGCACCTTACACTCGGCTCAGTTCTCACGGTCCTTGTTATCTTGCTTTCATTTTCTTCTGTGTCTGTGCAGCTCACGGTGGAGTCCAAGATTTGTGTCAATTTAGACACAGAATTGATGGCATTTTTTGTTCCACTCTCTCCTCTCTGGGACTCGTACCATGTTCTCCTGCTTCCAGTGGCCACTCTTCCCTGCCCTCTGGCTAGAGGGACACAGATTGTCTCCAAGTTTTATCTTCCCAGCTACTGCAGGGTTCCATGCAACTGAGGCCGGGGATCCTCAACCTATGATGAGTTGTATAATTATTTCATTACATATTACCATGTAATAATAATAGAAATAAAGAGCACAATAAATGTAATGAGCTTGGATCATCCCCAAACCATCCCCTATCCACTCCCACCCGGTCCATGGAAAAATTGTCTTCCATGAAAACAGTCTCTGGTGCCAAAAATGTTGGGGACCACTACTTTGGACCACAGGGCTGCATCGCCTTGTTCTCACCAGAAAGTTGGATTTTCTCTTGGAATTTAAGGTACCTAAGCTGCCACCACTTGAGGCTGTGACACGGGGCTGCCTTCAGGGCAGAGCCAGGAGAAGAAAGAGAGAAACAAAGAGAATTCCCCCACACTCTCCAGCTCATAGGGCCCCTTTTCCTGGTTGTGCAGCCAGAAAGATGGTAGCCCTTTCCTCGGAGCTCTGTTACGTAAGCTGTAGTGTGGTAGCGCTCGGATCCTCCGAGCGCTCCACAGCCAGATTGAAAGAGCGGAAAAGCAGGATCTTACCCATCACATGCCATTTCTCAACATTTAGCTCCCTTTCCCAAGCCTCCTGTTGTCGTGTTCTCAGCACCATCAGGTAGCTACTTTTGTCTTTTGTCCAGTGTTCTGAGCTGTATTTAGTGGGAGAAGTTGGCTGTGGCGTGCTTCTTCCATGTTGGCCAGTACCAGAAGTTTCTACCATGTTTTAATTCAAATGGCTGCTCTGAGTGTGGATGCATCAGTTGGCAGACACTTGTGACCCCATCACATCACAGCAAGACTCTCCTGCCTGTGTCCCAAGCAGGCTCTGGAAACAGTGAAAGCCAAGCGAGGGCACATACACTTGCTGTTTCCTGCGGTGTAAGCCTCTTGGCTCTTCTCGTCTCTCCCAGAATGGAAGTATCACCAGTAGGGACAGAAATTAGATGTATATTACACCAGTAAACATCTACTGTTGTGGGTTGAATTGTGTCCTGCACAAAGGATATGTTGAAGTTCTAACCCCCAGTACCTGTGAAAGTGACCTTATTTGGAAATAAGGTCATTGCAGCTGTAATTAAAGTTACAATGAAGTCGTGCTGGAGTACGGTGGGTCCTTAACCCAACATGACTGATGTCCTTCTAAGAAGAGGGAGGTCTGGACACAGATACAAAAACAGGAAAGACGACCATATGACGAACAGAGGCAGAGATTGGAGTGGTGCTTCCACGGTTAAGGAACACCTGGGACTACCAGAAGCTGCAGGAGACGAGGAAAGATCCATCTCTAGAGGCTTTGGAGGCAGTAAGACCCTGCCAATGCTTGGGTTTCAGACTGCTAGCCTCTGGAACTGTGAGAGAATAAATTTCTGTAGTTTTAAGCCACTTAGTTCGTGGTCCTTGTTATGGCAGCCCTAGGAAACTAATATAACATCCCCTCTGGGCAGTGTGAATGATGCGTGTGGATAACTGCTCATGGGAAGCAGCCCTTGGGAATTTCTAAGTGGCTACAGGGAAGCCCTGGACCCTGGCAGCACAGGCCACATTTTCCAGAGGCTGGAGGGCAGCGACTGGCAATTGCTCCGAAGCATTGGGTGGCACCCGTGGCTCACTCCCCACTGTGCCCAAGTTTTTCCCACTGCAAAGGGCTGCCCAGCTGGCCTCCTGAGCACCACCCATCCCACTCTACCTTGCACGGGCCCTCTGACTGCTGCCCCGGAGTTGGCTAAGGGACAGCAGGCAAGCCACATCAGCGGTTTATGACTAGGTCACAGAATCTAAGGTCACCCCTGCTCAAGAGCTGCACGGGATCCCTCTTGCCACCCTCATTCCCCTGATGAGTCCTGAGTCTTCATCCAGCACTCAGGGCCACCAAGACCTGGCCCCACCTCCTACCCACCCACCACAGCTTCCCATAGCATCACCTCCTCTCTCTCTCTCTCTCTCTCTTTTTTCAGACAAGCTCTTGGTCTGTTACCAGGCTGGAATGCAGTGGCACAATCATAGCTCACTGTAACCTCAAACTCCTAGGCTCAAGCCATTCTTCTGCCTCAGCCTCCCCAAGTAGCTGAGACTACAGGTGGCACACCACTACATCCAGTTAACTTTTCTATTTTTTTTAGAGATGGGGTCTTCCTATGTTGCCCAGGATGGTCTCGAACTCCTGGCCTCAAGCAATCCTCCCACCTCAGCCTCCCAAAATGCTGGGATTATAGGCATGAGCCACCATGCCTGGCCTTACCCTCCTCTCTGACCAGTGGGTGAATGGAGATTCCCCAATGGAGGTTAGGGGTCTTATGGAGGTCCTGAAATTCCTGAAACCTCGCTGTCATCTGAGTCCCCTGGGAACAGGTTACAAAACCAGATCTCCACGTCCACCCCAGGACATTCTACTTCTTAAGTGGGAACTAGGAATCTGTTTTGTTAACAAGCTCCCTGGATGATTCAGACGTAACCTCCAGCATCACCCCCTCTTTAAGGACATTTTCCCAGGAACAGAGGTGGAGGGATGGGGCAGCAGCCCGGGAAGGGCACAAACCGGCTGAAATAACTGGTTCTGCAGGACAAGGGAGACTCCCTGGTCGGGACCTGAGAAAGGAGCTGCCCAGGGGGAGGGAGAAACGCAGGCGAAAGGAGGAAGGAGGATGGCGTACATCTGCAGACACAGCACGGGCTCCTGAGGCAGGCTGGCGAGCAGCGGAATGGCCGTTATCCGAGACCAGAGGGAAAATGGGGAGGGTGAGAAAAAGGATCTGAGAAAACCCGAGGTGAAGGTGGGGAACACCTCCTCTCTGACGGCTCCTGTCTTCTGTTAGAGTAAGTGAAGGAGGATTTCTAAGGATAGGGACCGGGGAGCTGGATGGTTGGCCAGAGGAACACAAGATGGGCCTGGGGTGGGCATTTTACACACCAACTGTAATAAAAGAAAAACGTCAGACAGCCCTGAGGGAGGAGCTGGGGCCAGCAGCAGCAATATGTGATGAGCTGAAGTTGGTGGCCCGGGGCCTGGGCTGACAAGGGCAACCGCGGAGGCAGGGGAGAGACGGGCTGGGAGGCGAAAGGGAACAGAGGAGCTGGGGGTCGGGCCGGGGGAGACCTGGGTTCCAGTGCAGAGCCTACCCCCATCCTGCTGTGGGATTTGGGGCAAGTCACACGACCCTCTGGCCGGGGTGTCCTCACCGTCAGATGGGGACACAGCATTACAGGTCTCCCATGAGGATCTGATGGCACAGTGGGTTAAAAGTTAAAAGATTGGTCTACAGATACCAAGTTAGTGACTGCTATTTTTGTTATTAATACTCCAAATAAGCAGGTGTTACTTCCTCATGGTTTTGGTCACATTGACAGGGGGTATTTAATCACACTAGGGCGGTGAGCAAGCATCGCACTGTCCTGACATAAGAATCAATTCAACACAGGCTTCCTGAGCTGGGTCCTATTGTGATGGCATTTAAGGGTGTTTATCAGGTGTCGAATAGACCCAGTTGGGGGAAACATGCTGCAGAAACCTCAGCGATGGGTAGTACCTCGCAATCGCTGCTGTGGTTTTCAGAAATTGGCATCATGTTTCTTTTTTTTTTTTAGACCGAGTCTCACTGTGTTGCCCGGGCTAGAGTGCCGTGGCGTCATCCTAGCTCACAGCAACCTCAAACTCCTGGGCTCAAGCGATCCTCCTGCCTCAGCCTCCCGAGTAGCTGGGACTACAGGCATGCGCCACCATGCCCGGCTAAGTTTTTCTATATATTTTTAGTTGTCTGATTAATTTCTTTCTAATTTTAGTAGAGACGAGGTCTCGCTCTTGCTCAGGCTGGTTTCGAACTCCTGAGCTCAAACAATCCGCCTGCCTCGGCCTCCCAGAGAGCTAGGATTACAGGCGTGAGCCACCGCGCCCGGCCGACATCATGTTTCTGATTATTGCTTTATAATACTTTGCACGCTCCCCCCATTACCATTCCATTTTATGACGATGTTAATAACAGATGTTGCTTTAATCTGTGTGTTAATTGATCTTGGCTATCCCTCAAGTACATTTTCAAGCGATGTGTTTATTTAGTAGCACCTCATTTATTTTAAAAGTATTTTCTTTTATCACTGTGAATGTGCTAATGACATGTACGCATGGCTTCTATGGCAGGGCTCCATTCACCCAGAGCCAAGAAACATTTGGCATTCTTCTCCTCAGGGCCAAGGTCACACTCTTCTCTTCTGTGGCCTTACTGCTCCGCTCTCGGAGTCCTCTATTCAGCTGCCTGAAGAGGGAATAGAGTGTGAATCACATGGGGGGTCCATGGGCCAGTCCTAAAGTGGCAACTTACACCTTCTGCCACATCCCATCGGTCAGGACCAGCCCTGGCCCCTACCTAGCCACCCTGGCCACTAGAAAATGTGGCCCGGTCCAGGATGGGCAGGAGAACACAGACATGCTGCCGCATGTAGACCACTCGCCTGCTGCCTTCCATGGGGAGCATGTGGGGTTCTTGTGTTGCTAAGAAATGAATGCGGTGGATTGACAGAGACTAGCAACAGACCCCTCGAGGCAGCAGAGTGAAATGTGACCCAGAGAGCAGACCCCAGGCCTCCATCGAGACCAGACAGGCTGCAGGTGCTGGGCTCTCAGGCCTGCTTTCCTCCTGTCCTCATTCCTGCCTTGCCTAGCCAATGTCCTGATGTGGAAGGGGTGTCCCAGAGGAGGGATGGCCTCCCGCATGACCCAGAGCAGAGCCCTCGGGAATGGCAGGGACTTGTGTCAGGGCAGCAAAGTGCCCAGTGCATTGAACATAGTGCTTGACAGTCATCAATGGACTGAATGACCTCAGGAACTCAGACTATTTAGTAGCCGAATGACGGAGCCAAGTCAGAAATGTCTCTACAAGGTTGGGGAACTCTGAACGAAAAATGGCACTTTGGTGTGCTGACCTTGCTCCTGTCTTGGCTTCACAACCTTCGATGACCTGAGCACTGACCTCATTTTTGTCGTCTCCTGCCAATCCAGCTGCTCCAAGACAGACCCGTCCCCTGTGCTCTGCTTTCCTCCATGGCAGCTTGTTTGCCTCAACTCTCTGGCTTTCCCTTCCCTCTTGACCTAACGAAGGAAGGAAGAAAAAATCATGGATGCGTATGTGCAGCCGCATTTTCTCTATTCAGAAAATGTTACTTTGGCAAGATCCAAGCCACCCCATCCAACCTTTAATCCTTTAAATCCTTCCTCCTTGTCAACCAATGCCTGAGCCACCAGGGATGCCCCATGAGTCCGCACATGTGGTGTAAAGACTCCCAGGGTCCTTGCCCCTGTGACCACTTGGGGCTACCCTTTAGAGACACAGAGCAGTGGGCCAGAGGGGATGTGGTGTCGCTGGGGCCAGTCACTGGGTAAGCATGGTGTATCTTCTTGGGACTTATATTAGTATATTCCTTTTGCCACCACCCAAGGTCTCCATCTATTTTCTGCTCTTCTCTGTCCTGCTGTGTCCCGTGGTGGGCTTTCTTTTACAGAGGACATCACCCAGGTCCCAGGTGGGTTTGGACAAGGGGAAGCATCTTGGGGAGATCCAAGGCGAGAGGAGAGAGAGGTTGGGGTATTTCTTCCCCTGCTCCCTGCGGGTCCCAGTGTCATATTTTGGCAGTGGCTTTAGATCCCTACAACTACAGCCCGTAGGAAGCAGTCCCCACACCTCCCTGGTGAAACTATTTCTACTCCTGTCCCGGCAGACCAGAGGAGGTAGTAATGGTTTCTTGACATTGCTGTCTTTTGTTTTCTTGGCATTCCTTGGTGACTGCTTTAACCCTGCTCATATTGATGTAAATAGTCTCTTCATCAAATTATCCTCAGAATCCCAGCTGAAGGTCCCCTCTGTTTACTTCCGAGATCCTGACTGAGTGGGACGGTGGGAGGTGTAAAGACATCTGAGTAAGTGTTTCAGATCCTGCCCTAGAGTGGTCCCAGAGTGGTTCCTGGGGAGGTGCTCGCGAAGTCCCTGTAGGGAGGCGGGGAAGGCAGGACTAGGGAGGGGAAATGTGGACCTGCGGCTTGGTTGCAATGGAGCTCTCTGCAGATGTCCAGGGAGGTATGGAGCTGGGATGGCCCTTTAAGGTGTTCCAAACTAAGGCCAGGGGGCTGGGCATTTGCAACACAGGCTGACCCTGGGAGGGGATATAACCTTTGGCAATGCCCAGGGAGAGACAAGGCTGTGAGCCCCCCGCAGCTGACCACCCAGCAGCCAGGGCACAGGCACGAAGGTCTCACAGAGGAGAGTTGGGTGGAGCACTCGACATCCATTACGGCCCAGCCCTGTGCCGCATAAGTGTTCTTGCTACTGACAGCTGGTTTATCCTGGCTGGTCTTGTTTCCTAGGGAAACTTAGAAGAGAAAATTTATGGGACAAAGTGGGACCAACTGAAACTGGTCTCACATTGACAACTGATGTTGATCATCTCCTTCCTCCAGCACCCATTCTAGTTTCTGTCACCCTTGTCTAGCACCTCTGCTGATCCAGGAGGCTTATCTGGTGGCGTGACTCACGTAGCATCTCTGCTCTAACACACTGTTATGGCTTGAATTGTGATCCTCCTCACAAAAGATGTTGAAGTCTTAACCCCCACTGCCTGTAAATGTGACCTTATTTGAAAAGAGGGTCTTGGAAGATGATCACACTAAGATGAAGTCATTAAGGTGAGCCTTAATGCAATAAGACTGGTGTCCTTATTAGCAGGGGAAATCAGGGCACAGAGACAGACACGCACAGAGGGAAGATGATGTGCAGACACGGGGAGGACGCCACGTGAAGACGCCACATGTGATGCTGCCACGAGCCGAGGAATGACCAGAAGCTGGAAGGGAGGCCCAGAGCGGATCCCTCCCGAGACTCTTCAGAGGGAGTGCGGCCCTGTGAACACTTTGATTTCAGACTTCTGGCCTACGGAACTGACACAATAAATTTCTGTTGTTCTAAGCCACCCAGTCTGGGTACTTTGTTATGGCGGCCCCGGAGCACTAACCCACATACTTAATGTCGAGTCTCTTGGTCCCTTCCTCTACCATCTGCCATTGAAATTCTGGCATTTGTGTCTCACTAAGTGTGGGATGTTACTTTTTCTCAGCTTCAAGAACCATCCTAGCAGCATGTTAGCACTGTCACCTGGGTCCTTGCTGGGGTGTTAAATCCTGTACAATGGATGAGAGATTATTCTCCTGTTAATAAACTCTCCCTTACCCAACTGTATGTCCCACCATCCCCCCTCTGCCCCTGCTGTCACTCCGAGGGCAAAGTACTCCCCCTGACACTGGTGTGTTTGTTAGTTAGATAGTCCCTCTGCTACCAGCACATCCTCAGTCTCACTGTACTAGGATGTGTGCCTTTTGATTGGTCTGGCGACCAGGAGGGGAGCTGGGGGGTCAATCCTAAGGAGTAAAAGTATTATCTTGCAGGGCACCTGTTTCGCTTGAAGCGTGAGGCTGAGTTTTCAGCAAGAGGTGGGGGTGTGGCAATGATGATGGGGACCGCCACCCCCTGTATGCTCTGAAATGGGGAAGTGGGCCACTTCCGGAGGACCTGCAGGTTCAGCGGAATCTGGGAGTTCAAGGTTCTCCGTGGCACCTACCCAGATACCCCTGTTCCTAGTCTCAGGGTTCCCCTGCTTGCATGCTGAGGCCCTGACCTGGGTGCGGGGCACCTGCTGGGCTGAGCAGCCAGCCTTCCCGGGAGCTCTTCTGCTCGCAGGGCTCGTGCTGCGCCTGCGCCTCTCTTCTGTCTGCTCTGGCCGCGGGAGCTCGTGGAGTCCACCGTGCTGCCAGGAAGGCCCTCTAGCTTTCACATTGTGCCTGGGATTGGTGATTAATCACCCCGAGCCTGCCATCATCTCTCTCCAATAGGTCAGTGGCGCTTAGCAACAGCCACCCAATTCCATAGTCCTTGTAGTCACTTTCACTCATCCCTCTGGAGCATCGGATGTTACTCCTTTCTGTCCCTTCCCTTCTGCTGGGGTCCCACACAGTCCCCCACTGCCACACGTTTTAGCAATTGCACTGCTATCGCATGGGCTCTCCAGACTCTACTGACCAGCAGCCATGGGGGCCTCGCTGCCGGCCGGCCAGCCAGTGATGTGTCCGGCTCCAAATCCCCGTTTTAGAGTCTAATTCTGAGGATCATAGCTCCGGCACTGTCTTAGGGTGGGGAAGCAGACTCAAAGGCGAATGGTGCGCAGAGGCTGCCTGGCCAGTGCTCTTGGGAGACGTGAGGCAGGCAGGACAGAGCAGAGGGAGTGGCTGGGCCACAACGTGGTGGCAGTGAAGGAGGATCTCAGCTGATTTTACCGGGATGGCCTTCCAAGTTGTCCCAAGTTGAGGCAGGGGGGCTGCGCTTTTGTATTTCCCTATCAGCCTGTCCTTAGCCCCACACCCTCTCCCAGGAGGGGGGCAGTTCCCTGTAGCCTAGGTCGATGCCCAGTGAGTGACAGCTGTGAGCCATCAGCAGCCGAGAGTCCTGACAGCTAGATGATGGATATGTTTGTCCCATAAAGAGGATCTGGGTGAAACACCAAAGTGTCCACTACAAACACCACTTCATGTTAGAACAAACGTAAATATTTGATGAGGTAGACTGCAACGTTTGCAGGAAATTTGGAGATAAAACACGAAAAGTCACAGACATTTCCACCTATTGCAGTCTCTCTGCGGAGGCCTGCAGACCCTGTGGAAAGGGCCTACCCTTCCCCATCGCTGATATGAGGGGCACCACCCTGAGGAAACCTGCTTCCCCAAAAGGCTGGAGACACCCACTGACACTTCCAAGACAATGCAAGGCCTTGGGACCCCTCTCCCTGGAGAGTTTGCAAACTCAGGCCCATTTCCCAGCACGGGAAGAAAGACAGTGCTCCCTGACAAAGGGGCTCCAAGCGTCATTAAGCAGGTGTGTGAGGGTTGCAGGGGGATACAGGGGGGTCAGTGCCCTCCCAGCACTTCTGAGATCATGCCATCTGCACCGCCCAAGCAGAGAGCTGGTCTAGCAGACAAAGGTTGAAAGAGGCCCCGGTTACATTCAGGGTTTGAAGCTTTGCATATGTTACAAAATGAAGTCATGCCGAAACAAGGTTATAGAAACTCTGTACTTTTAACAAATTCTTCCCTTTAATACACACACCTACAAACACAAACACAGTGATGTGGTATGTGACCACATCTGGAAATACTATGAAAAGCCTAAATTTGAGTTTGTGTGAGAATACTAGTTCTGGGTCAAGCTCAGTCCTGTCCATATTCAAGGAA
This sequence comes from Propithecus coquereli, assembly GCF_000956105.1. Taxonomy (NCBI): domain Eukaryota; kingdom Metazoa; phylum Chordata; class Mammalia; order Primates; family Indriidae; genus Propithecus; species Propithecus coquereli. The sequence goes on along the minus strand of NW_012142857.1, from coordinate 3,542,997 downwards.
GGCCAAGTTCAAGCCAGTGGCCTCTAGCTCAAAATGGGACACACAGAAGTCCCATTTAAACAACCCAATTCTAGAATTGTTTTCGTTTTGCGGTACATATGTTCAACTCTTTCTCCCTCTCCCCAACCCCCCGACACACAAAAGCTTAGCCCTGCACATTCTATCAGGAAGGGCTGAATACAGGCCCCGTTCCCTAACAGAAACAAAGCCAGAGGGCCATTTGGTACCGCGTAGATCTCCCTGAAGCTGATATCTTCCAGATGTATTTGCTATTTGCTCCTGTGTCCCCACAAACCCCTGCTGTTCCCAATCGTCCATCGCCTATTAGGAACGGTTCCAGCCAAGGTATTTTTTCCCTATTTATTTGCTCCCTTTTCCCTGGGAACTTTACTACGCATGAGTAACTGGCCTGGGCTGCTGCTTTTGTATGACATTTTGCATTCGTTAAAAACCAGTCATCTGCATGTTTTATAAACCCGTAGGGGTCTCTCTCCCCTTGATCAATGCTGGAAGTACTCATTAACATCTGGGGAAGTTATGGCCCCAGACGCGGGGAGATGCGACCTACCGAGTGTGGTTTTAGAGAATTTGTCTTTTAAAAAAACACCGGAGCACTTTATATTCATTGCCGGGGTTGTTCACTAATAGAAACGAGACTACCTGCTTTTAGTACCTCAGCGTCTTCCCTTTCCCCAGCCTGGAATGCATTTCCCTTCCACTCTGCTTGTCTAAGGCGATTTCTCCTCTGGGAAACCTTTCCTGGTCACCTCGGCCGACTCAGAGTCCTCCTTTCTCTGAAAATCACCAGCGACACAATTTAACCAACTTCACTGGGCACCTCCCATGTGCCAAGTACAATGCCAGGCATTGCTAGGATTTAAGATAAATAAGAAAAGTCCTCTGCTCTCAGGTGCTAATGAAGAAAGCAGACATACAATTTTTTTTTTTTTTTTTTGAGACAGAGTCTCACTCGGTTGCCCTGAGTAGAGTGCAGTGGCATCATCATAGCTCACTGTAACCTCAAACTCCTGGGCTAGAGCCAGCATCCTGCCTCAGCCTCCCGAGTAGCTGGGACTAAAGGGGCCACGATGCCTGGCTAATTTTTCTATTTTTGTTTTTAATAGTAGAGACAGGGTCTTGCTCCTGCTCAGGCTGGTCTCGAACTCCTGAGCCCAAGCTATCCTCCCACCTCGGCCTCCCAGTGTGCTAGGATTACAGATGTGAGCCATCATGCCAAGCCATACAAACAAATTATTAGGACAAAATGCAGTGAGAATTTGGAGTACATTGTACGGGAAGATCGGAGGCAGGAGGAGAGCAAGGGCCAACCTCTGCTGTCATTGTTAGGGATGATTTCAAAGAGGAATTGGTTACATGTGTCATGAAAGGAGGAACTTGAATTCTGCCCCACCAGGAACCATTTGTCAAATGTGTTCTTCGTGGACCAGACACACCAGAATCACATGAGATGTTTGTTAAAATGCAGTTTCCCGAGACCCACCCCAGACTGCTGATTCATGGGGCATGCGTTTTCTCCAGTATAACGGGCAATGTTAATATACCCTGAAGTTTGAGAAATGCTGCTGTGGCAGGCGAGAGCCGTGGAAGGGCTTGCCTTGGCTTTTATTGGATACGTGTTTGTTGTTAATGTGTAATGCACGCACATGGTGAGTCTCTTTCAACTCTAGTTCCTCCGTCTGCCAACCTTTCACTTCCTCCTACCCCAGAAGCAGCCATAATTACTAGTTTCTTTGGTGTCTTCCCAAGTGGCCCGGTGTCTAGTCATTTGCCTACTTGCTCTCAGCTTCCCTCCCTGCCTTCCTCTGCTTTTCCCAGGCTCCCTTGGCCACTTTCTGGTAAGTTTGGTCAACAGGAGGTGCTAGAAGGTGATCGGAGGGCAGAAGGAGCATAGAATCAGGGACTCAGGTTGCCCTCTCCCTGCCCCACCTTTGAGCAGCATCCGGCACTCTGTGGCCCTGTGGTCCCAGCTATTGCTGGGCAAGCTTCAGATGGGTGGCTTGTCTGCTGTGCCAGCTCTAGACTGGTGGCCCTTGCTCCTGAGCTTTGATAGTTTCATCTCCTTCCTCTGCTCCTCTTGCCCTGATGTTCTTGATCTCTAAATCCCCCCACTGCCTTCTACTTGCTCTTTCAGCTCATTCAACACATTCAGCGTGAGTTTCCTGTATCACGCTTCCTTTATTAAATTGCCTGGCTTGGGACAGTTTTCTAACTAACTTTGCTTTTTTTTTTTCTTTCCACTTAAAAATATATCTGGTGGATGGGCACAAAGCTGTTTTCAACAAATTTTTCCTCTGAGAACAACTAGAAAAGCCAAACAAAATATTTTTCTAAAAATAACAAAAAGCAAAAAAAAAATATTTTCGAAGGTATTACAACGCTTCCAAGGCCCTGAGGAATTCCATGGCCAAAACTTAGGAGAGCAGGAAAGACCAGAGAAAGAAGCTCAGTAGGTGAAGCCAATTTCTCTTTCTAGGCTAATGATGTTTTCAAAAGTAACAATGACTCAGAGGCCAAGAAGCTGAGTAGAGCTTTCAACAGACTCATAGGGCTATGAAGTAAAACATGGAAATTCAGAGCCCATCAGAGAGGAGAGGCCCTGGTATATACTCAGGCTGGGACTCAAAGGGCTATACTTTAGGAGTAATGGTGAAACAACAAAGGGACCAGGTCACACAGAGACTGAAGTCCAACTTGGAGTCATTGTACCTCTTGGACTAAGGTGATTTGGGGTTGTCAGTGCTGGTGCCTAGCTGCCCTGCCAAAGCAAACACAAATCCTCTATGGAAGAAGATAACATCATCTGGAGGATCAAATTATCACCATAATTTTTCATATACAAGTCTGACATTCACCAAATATAACCAGGTATATAGGATGATGAGAAATGACTGAAAAACCAAGATAAACAACAGACACTAGAAATAGACCCAGGGGGTTTGGTTATCAGATTTGGACTTTAAACCACTATGAATAATATGTCCAAAGGATTCAAAGAAAAGATCGATCATTTCAGTAGACAACTAAAAAATCAAATGGAAATTCTAAAATTGAAAAAAAAAAAACGTTAACTGAAATTAAGAACTCAATGAATTATACACACTGAAGAGAAAAATTAGTGAGCTGAAGAATATATTACATGTAAATATTCACAATGAAGCACAGAAAGAAAAAAAAATCACAGAAAGAAATACACATGTCTTCATAATGGACAAATTACTTAACTCTAATGTGCCTCAGTTTCTTCATCTATAAAATGGGAGCAATAATAATAATTCCTATGTTATAGGGTTGTTTTAATGATTAAATGAGTTAAATATATAGAAATATGCT